>NC_071977.1:1020531-1100057 GCF_026283585.1 Hylaeus volcanicus | reverse complement strand
GTTTTAGAAACGTAGCTAACTTTTCCGCTATGTTCAGTTTTAGAAACAGCGTTTCCGACGTCGCGGAACCGTTGTTTCGTTTTACTCGCGGCCCACGAAATTGAGAAACAGCGAACTATGGCCCGTACCGTTGCGGTGTTCCCACGACCGCGAACGAATTTGCGGCCCTGAAGGTTTCTCGCCGGTCAAAGCGACCGCGTATTATCATTATCAGAGGCACGTTCGGATCTACGTCGGAAGAAGTCGAGCAAGGGCTCGGTACCCGTTACGACGCACATGGGTCGCATGAACGAGACGCGACAGCCGCTCCTCTCTTTTTTTCTCCTCTCTCCGGCGTGTCTCTCGCTTCGTCGTCCTGTCAGTTCGCGTGGTGCGCTCGAACGAGCGACAAGTGCCTCGTTTCGTCTCGCTTAGCCTCGAGTTTCGCGCTCGGAACTACCTCGCCGTTCCACTAGCCCCGGAACAGTAAATCGACGTGCAAGTTCATTTCCGTCTCAGCCTGATTGCTACGAATCTCGAGACGCGCGCCCTTTGCCGGATCGACAACTTTCGTCTCACGCTGCAACCGACCTTTCATCGACTTTGCCGTATTCTCGTAAGTTGCGGTCAACTGTCGGAACAAAAAATTACGCGATTACCGTAGTAAATAGCTCGTGTTCCTTTTATATCGTTGGCGACACGCGTCAACGAGTCACCATTCGCTTTGCAAAAGAAACAGATCGATTCGAAGCGTGCCGAAACGTCCGCGTGTCCCGAACCAATCGAGCATACAAACGGAGAGTGCGGTGCGCATACTTGTAGCCGTTTTGCGATTCGATGCACTCGTGCGTGCGCTCGGTGTCTCGAGAATAATGCGTTTCGACGAACGTCGTTGTTTTATTTAAAAAATTTACGCTCCTCTGCCCGCATCGAACCCGTTAATCCGCCCGTCCTCCTTCGACGCGACAGCGACGCATCGATCCAGGAAATTCCCGTTACGATTCGTTCGTCGTCTCCCAACCGTTCGTTTACATACGCATTTTTACATGTTTATTCTCAACGAGACGACACCGTGTCCCGAATCGACGCCGTTTTCTTTCTATTCGCATCGAATCGTTTCGGTTACGGATAGTTGGAATTTAGAGTCCAGCGAAGAGAGCACATTCGGGCCACAGGAACGAGTTCAGCGTATCTGACAGTTTTCCTGTGTCGGCGAATACAATGAACACCGGTGAACGATACGATCTTTCGGTTCGAAGCTTCGGTGAAAGCGCCCGGTGAATTTTTATCCTGTAATCTGTCGGAGCTGAACGAAATTATTGCTCGTTAGGGTGATAGTTGCTACCGCGGGAGTACTTTCGTATAGCGGCTGCGTCGTTCGTTTTCTTTGTTACGTATTTACGGCAGTTTCACAATTTGCTCGAAAAGTGTTTCATCGTGAACGTTTCGGATCGTCGGGATCGTTGGGATGTACGAAATCGTTGGCGTCTTCGACGACGACCGCGTACGCGCGTACCTATTTACCTTAAAAATAGTGGTCGCCGAGATACTTTCGCGGAAATTGCGAGAAAACTGGAATGAAAGTAAATTCTAGCGTCGTACTCGATTCATCGAAGAGTAGACCGCGTGCGTTTGGAATTCTCGGTAGGATTCGTTCGTTGCGAGACGCGGAAAACTCTACGTCGATCTCAGATCGCGAAAGCACCGAAAATATAATACTCGAAGAGTAATTGGAACGAGACCCTAGCGTTTACGCGATCGCTCGATACGTATAATTGTCGACGAATCGACTTTCATCGCGGCCACTTTACGCGAGAACGTGTTCGCCGTTATTGTTGGCATTTAGAGAGGCGCGAGTTTTCGTTGGCGCCATTGTTCGAGGTCGAAAGAGCGCCAGTCTGCACCTAGAATTTTCTCTAGTTTATTTTCAAGCACCTCTCGTAGAGTCGGTGACCTTTGAATCCTTCTCGTCGGCGCGGAATACGAATGAAAGCGGAAGAGGAACGAAAAACGAGGGAAGAGAATCGCGCTCGGCGTTTCGAAAACATTCGCAAAAGTCCTCCCTTCCTCCGTCGATAAGGAAGTTTTCGAACAATTCTAATCTTGCCGCGTTCGAAAAGAGCGCGAAACGGAACATCGGGACAGTAGAGAAAAGTGTCCGTCGGAAAGGGAACTTGGTCGCGCGCGATAGTCCCCCTTTTCGCGTTCTTCATCGATCACAATGCGAAGCAACCATCGACAAGGACGGCTCGGCACAGCTCCCCTGCGCCCGAAGAAACGTTAATATTTTCCACTTCCTTCCGGACTTACTATCCCCCCAAGCTAAAGCTCATTGCAACTCGTTTAACCGGCGGCTCCGTACATACGTAAACACTCGGTAGGGTGAAAGGGAAGCGTGTCGTTCCCAACGGCAAAACGAGTCGAGTCGAGTAGGAGCAGCCTTCTCGTTTTCTCTGCGCGGTTTACGCACGCGTTCACGCCTGCGAACGAGCAATTAGCTGTTGCTCGCGTGTGTCGCAGCCTTCGGAAACTCCTTCTTCGTCGATGAGCTCGATACAATTTCAAGCGCGCTCGTTCTTTTCTCGTTCGAGGACGAGCTGGCTCGCGAGTCTAATCGCATCCGACGCCCGATACGAACCTTCCGCTTTCGATAGTAAGACTCCTCCGCGCGCGAATCGAATCTTCGATGCGAGAGTTTCGTGTTTTCGCGAAATCGTGCAGAACTATATTCGACCACCGATCGGATGGAACGAGGATCGCTGGTAATCTTCGGCACTCTCGAGCCTTAGAGAACTTTATAGTCCCTGACATTGTTCGCGTAGCTATTGTTCGCGACACTCGCGAACCTTTTCATAGCCGAAGACGAGCGATCGCACACTTTGGAAACCTGTTACGTCCGCGTTTTTCGCGCACCTGCGAGCAATGTTCTTTCGCAGCTTCGGGCTTGAAAGAGATCGCGACAAAAGATGTCCTACAAAAAACGTGCTCGCACAATGGTGACCCTAGCGTGTTCTCCTCGAGTCTATTACGTCAACGTACGTGTACCCGTTGTTTTTAGCTAATCCGCGAAAGAACGAAGCCGAGAATGCATCGTCGAAAGTAGGCTAAAAGCAGCACCGGCTTATTATTCGTTGCTCGGTGTCAGCTTTGGACGACACTTGGAAGCCCTTCTCCGTAATTTCCAACAAGCTGCCAAGAAATTCAGTATAAATTCAGTGTAAACGTTCTACGAGAATATCTCGAAAAAATCTATTTCGCAACAGTTACGCTTCTAACGCGCGTCATTTCACGCAACCATCTTTTTTCCTTGGAAGTGATCGCTGATATCGAGGACGGAAGTTGCCGGCGATTACGGAAACCCGTGGAATCGTGGACCGAAAAAATGCCGCGATTGCTTCGAAACGTTCCTCGAATTTACATTCGCGACTCGTACGTCTCGCAAAATATTCTTTCGTCTTGTCGGAAAATGTCCAGCGATTCCACGTGCGTCGCATTCGCGTTTACCGCCATTGGCATCGAGTCGATAGCGTTCGCGGCGACGACGCTGGTATCGCGGTGAAATCATCGATGACGAGTCACGGGAGAAACGGTATAATGCGTCGAGGATTGGACTTTCGATTCTTCCCTTGGTGCCGAGGAGCAGCGCACGATGTGAAACTGAGTCGCGCGATATCTTCGATTCGTCTGTTTATCGAAAGTGCGGAATTATATTTCGTATAAAAATAGAAGAACTTTTATCGAACCAAGAACGCCGCGGTTTACGATTACCGAAAGTTTGCGCGTTGCGTTGCTGAAAATATCCGGAGACGCGACTCTGCGAGCAACCGTGTAGTGGTTACGAATCGACAAAGGAAATCGCCCGTTCTTTTGCGTTCGAACTCGCAAGATTTCGCGTAGATCCTCTTAGAAATTGTAATTCTCCTTACCAGCTAGCTATAAATCACCATCCAAGTGGATGGCAAGGTTCGCGATGCTCGAGGAATGCGAATTTTTGCCATCGACAACTAGTAGCGTTACTAGTAGCGTATCGTCCGTTAATCGAATGTACGTGTTTCAGGTGATTGGTAACGGCTCCAAGAACGACACGGACAGCTGCGACGGTTTAACAAACGGTGAGTCACGCGTCATCGATGCATCTCTCATTTTTTTTTTTAACTCTCGTTACCGCTCACGACAATTTCATCGTAAAGAGCCCTAATAGGCTATAAAAGGCGGCGCATTAGATCCGTCGGATACCGTAGCCGGGCGGTTTGGTTTCGTCGAGCAATTTTCCCCTCGCGATGGATTGAAAAGGATTCCCACTGCACGACCGTTCGGTATTGTATGCGAGCGTTATCGAGCGCACCCCGACCCGTTGCATCTAAATATCAATTGGACAAAAGCGCCGCCCGATCGTTATTATTAACGGGAGTATCTTTTGATACTAAGTGAATACCTAATGTGAGATACGAACGAGAAAGAGAAGAAGCACGAAGAATCGCGGAAGACTCGCCTAAACGGTTACGTTTAACTCGCGGTTGACGGTAAATCCGCTAAATCGTTACGGCCCTGACTTTGCCCTTCGGTCATTATCATCCGTCGGAGCGGTCGGGTTGGCGCATTTTCTCACGCTACTTCAGCTGCTCCTTGCTCGCGGTGCAATGATCTCCCTCTCGTGCCCACACATCTGCCTCAAAATTACATCCTGGCCTGGCTTCGCATTTCTTTTCTTTTTTTTTCTTTTTTTAACCCTCCCTGCCTCTGTTCTCCTGTCCCTTCCTCTCTCTCCTCCCCCGTTGTTCCCTTTCCCTGCGCGAAATCCATCGATCTTGCACAGAGATTAAACGTCGAGAAAAATGCACCGACCCGGCGTCGACCGATTTCGCGAATCGAACCGTTGTTCCTATTTTACTCCGTTTTACTTCCGAACGATTTCACGCGTTAAACGAAACCGTAACTCTCGTTTTCGCGAAAAATCGATCGCATTTTGTGCGCGTGCCAGCGTCGAACGGCACGAGCGATCGAGAAAAATAGGTCGAACGAGTAACCTCGATTACTTTCGCCGCCAAACGCTCTCAAAACTTAACGGCGATTTAATTAACCGTGGACGCAACGCCAGTCACGAGAGGATAGAACGACCGTTACTTTTAATGAAAAACGAGAGCGTTTCGACCAAGATCGCTCTTCGCGATATCGAAAATCCCCTTTAACGTTTATCTTTTTAATCGATCGAAGCGATATGGATAATCGGGCGTCGGAATACTTTTTCCTTTCGTTTCGTAGCTCTCGTTGGTCACGGGCTACAGGGTTTACGACGCGCTCGTATATCTCGCAACATCGATCAACGAGAAACCTAATTCCGCGAATCCGCAAAAGGTCCGTTGTTTACGGGCCACGCGGTGCGTTGCGCTTCGAAGGATTTTCCCCCCCGCGAACTTCACTTTCCGCTCGTAAACTCGATCAACGCGGACATCCCGTTCGACGTACGAAACTGTTGTTTTTCCGTAGTCGCCGCATCGATTTGGTCGAGGAAGGGTGAAGTCGAGGAGTCTCGACAGCTTCGCCGTCGGGAAATTTATTCCGGGACGAGACGCAATTTTCACAAGGATAGATACGAATCGCGCGTTCAGGTCTGATCCCAGAGCAGAGACACCGACGAGTAAACGATGGATGCAGTTTTCCGAACGAGAAATTCGACGTCTGTTCCAATTTCCGTTAAATCGTGTGCACTCTGCACGCGCACGCGACCAAACGATGACTCGCTTTCGCTACCTCCTTCTTCGCTACCGTGGCTGTGCTCTTTTCACCGTGTCGACAGGTCATTCAAGATCGCGCGACCAGCCCCCACGCAATCAAGCGACGTCGTTCTTCGTTCTCTTGGCACGACTCTCTTCAGTTTTGCAAGGATGGACGGTGGATCGCGACTGGTCGGGAATCCCAACGATGTTTGCCTCCGATTTTATTCGAACAACGACGAACGAATAAAACGATCGGTATTGCTCGCAGCGCGCTCCGTTTCTGGTACTCGGCGAGTAGCTCGTTTACCGTTGAATCTATAAAAGACACGAGTCCTATCGGTTTAAAGCGATAAAGGCGCATCGTTTGGTTCACCTTGAGAATATAAAGGTACGTATATACGTACCGAGCGACGCCCTGTGCCGTGTATGTACTCTCTTCTATTCGATTAGCAGCTATGCGAAGCCCCACGCAAAAATATATACTAGTTAGCTGTTTGATACGGCACGGTCGGAAATGCTTCAGTGCGATTCGCCGCGATGTGCGAGGAGGGTTCCGTGAGGGAGAGAATCGCTTTCCTGGAGGGTGAATAAAACCGCAAAGATCCCACTCGAGCAGTAGTTTACTCGCGGTAAAATCTACTCGAACCCTGTAAATGCTAGAATAACGGGCGAAATAATTTTGCGAGCGAAAAGTCTGTCGTGCTGTACCGCTGTCGAAACGCTACAGTTTCGAGAATGCTTTCTTTAAACCGCTGCCTAACGACGCGCTATACTTTTCCAGGGAGAGATATGGCGCCGGTGTTGGGTGTACCACCTCCGCCGCCACCTGCTCCTCACATGGGACCGGACGGTTTGATCGTGCCAAGAAAACCGTACAACCCTTACCTCACGTCCGGTAATCATAAGGACCTTCGCAGGGAGTTATTGTTCAACCAGAAGATGTAAGTCTCTATACGATATCTCTTCTATGCGCGGTTACCGTCCCGGAACATCACCTGGGTGGCCTCGAGTAATTTATACGTTGATTTAATTTTACTCGAACGAACGATCCTGACGCAAGGTGACACGGTACACCACCTGCATAGATACCATTCTAGAGATAGCTTGCAAAATGCGAAACAAGATGGTGAGATTCGAGAATTTCCTAGCGAGCGATAAATATTGGAAGCAGCAACGGAAAGCGTGCGCGCGGGTTTCGATACGCTTTCGCACGCTTATAATCGAGAAAATCATTTCCTCCCGACGAATGACGAAGCGGTGGCCCGACGTGCGAACTCGCCTATCTCCGATGACGTCGAATACTCGCACCCGCCTACTTTTACGCTTTAACTGCGACTGCTACCTCGAAATACTGTTCGCACATTTTTCACATCGTTGCGTCGCGATTAAAGTTAATCGTTTCGGTGTTTCGCTTGTTTCCAGAGGCAGGAACGTGCTGAATCAAAAAAGCGAACTTCAGCGAGCGCTGGAGAAACAGAGGGAGGCTGCGTCCAGACGCGAAGCTGAAAAGAATCGGGAAGAGAATTACAAAGATGATCCCCGGACCGCGTTGCAAAGAGCCATCGAGCAGAGAGCGAAGCACATCGAAATGGCGGTGAGCGACCAGGCCTAACTTGGCCGGAAACTTCAACTAGCGTTTGTAAACGTAAGAAGGTTTAAAAAGGGAATATATCTAACAAAGTTCGTTGGTTGTTTCAGCTGGAACAGTCGCAGCCAACGACGGAGCCATCCAGTAACCTTTTAGCGACGGCGAGAGCGAAACTGAGACCTCGTACAGATTCCCAGTGAATTCGCGAAACAAAAGTAACAAGAAACTCAGAAACAAAATGTTGGTCGATCGTGTAATGTGATAAGTACACCATCGTGTGGGAGAGCGACGCGATCGATTCGTTGCGTCGCGTCGCCTCGCGTCGCGACGCGACTGGGATGTTTCATCGCGTTCTGTAACTCGACCGATGTAAATACATATATGTAATCTGATAAGAGACGGTTAGACGGCAAACGAGGATTATGTGATTCGCCGATGGAAAGAACAATTCTGGGAATGCGAAAAGGAGAGGTCGTGTCCGGTGTCGATAGATTTATTCGCCTGGAGACTATTCAATCCGTGGTACGCGTCTCTCTCGTAAAAGTAGAAACGTTGCCTTACTCTGTCAAAGTTCCGAGGCGATTCATTTTCTTTCTAAGCGACGTCGAGTCCGATTAGACAGTCAGTCTACCCTAGCGTTAGAATCCTTTCCTTCCGCGAATTGCGGGAGAACAACGTGCACGAGAAACTTTTTCTATTCGAGCGCATACTCGAGCGAGGCCTTACGACGCTAATTCTCGGAATTCCCTACGAAAACATAGTCGGGGAAGCGACGCCGACGGTTTTCCTACGGGCGATATTCCTCGACCTTGTGCCTACGCGAGTGCGCGATACGGCACCGTTTCTCTCCTCGTCTCTTCCCCCCCCTGAGACCCAACAAAGAATAACACGTCAATGTTTACGACGAACAGGCCTTAACGGACCGCCTTGATGCGAATATATTATTGGCGACCGAGAATACCTCTCGAGGTTACGAAGGAATGCTTCTCGGTTGTTAACGATAGTTTTTGACCATTTGTCAAGCCGATTCGATATTTTGTTATGTGCTCGAGCCTTCGAGGCAGTTCTCGTATAGAGTCGAATACCGTTAGCGTAATTAAAGTAACAGAACTCTCGTGAATAGTATAGGAAAAGTGTATAAATTAAGACATAAAAAAAAAAAAAGATATTGCGAAACGTAAGCTCGTCGAATGCTAGCTTATCATCGTGCCTGAATTTGTATGGAGACCAGACCTGAATTTAAAGTACAGACTACCTTGTCGCAGTAGGGATAATCGTTGAACCGACACCCCGGGACCATACAGTTGTAGTACTTTACGGTAGCGAACGCGAAAGATTTTTCCAACTCTAGAATACCAAACAAATATTCTTTCGCTACATCGTTCGACTATCCCACCCTCTTTGGCGCGCAAGTATGAACACTGTTCCACGCGTTGCATAAAGAAGAATTCAAATTTAAAGAAAGCGATGGGAATCATCCTGGAATTCAGTCCAAGACTACCATAAAGAGAAAAGTTGCAAAGCATAGTTGAATTCATTGTACGAATGAACATGAGCAAATCGATAAAAAAGTGGGAGCAGTGCTTGACATGATTCGCGGGAAGAGGAGTGGCCGTGAACGACGAAAATCTTTTGCCTTTAGCAGAGAAATTAAAAGTTTTATACGTTAACGTAGCAGCATTTATTAGACTACAGTGTTCATAGTTTGGAAAAGAAATGAAACATATATTGTTGCGTTATACTATTTCGATTGACAGCGCTCTGAAATGTAGGAACGTGATCGTTGATTGGAACCTAGAGATTCTTCTATCGATAATAGCGCGTCAAAGTGTATTCAATTTTATTACTTCCAAACCGTAATTAAAGCATGCTTATTATTCTAACGTAAAATTTAACAGAGTTAAAAATGAAACGATAAAGTATATAGCCGATTAACGAGTTGAGATGTTTAACTTGAATTTTACCACCACCGCGTTATGTGCACCAAATTCTGTCCTATGACAGATGCAAACCAATCATGTTTAGGACCACCGTCGCATTGGTATAATTAAAGTATCAAATATATTTTATTCAATATTGATATTATTCTTTACGTGTATCCTAATCCGTAGAAAAGAACCGAGTTCGGCAAAGAAAATTAATCCCGATAGAAAAATATTGACGATTCATGACTGAATACTTCTGAAAACGAGGACACTTACGTTTTGTACTTGGAATATTTCAAGATTGTTTCTCGTTAAAGTTATAGCTTATAACGGTGATAGGAAAACAATGAATAAAGTATCGTTAAGTGATATAATCAAATCGCGCGTTATTAATCGTAAACATTTAACGTTAGTGATTTTACATATACCAACTTGTACATTCCTAGACAGAAGGTATGAATATATGCAACGCGATCCACTTTAGTAGTCGTCTCCGCGGGAAATAACTTCTTTACACGTTGGACGTAAAACCAAAGTATGCTCGAACTGAGCAGTGTAACATCCCTTGACATCGACCAGAGGTGGATAGGCTTCGACTGCGCCCTTGTCGCAAAGATCTTTCAAAGCCATCTGATACTTTGTACAACCGACGCGATCCAACCATCGTTTACAGAAAGCCAAAGTACCTGAAATAGTAAACGTAACCTTTCACTCCGCTTCCTTTTCCCACAGGCGAATTCATAGTCTCGATATTATTCGAGTCGATAACGCTGATAAATCGATACGTACCGAAATGTTTATTAATGGTGTTGAGTAAGACCTTGCTACTTTGCAATCTTAGCGGGACGAAACCGGCGTCGAAGCTTTTCATGTAGTGAGAACAGTCTAAATCGTCGTGTACGAGTCCTCTTCCAGTCGATCCGAATGTTTCGATTGCGTAAAATTCGTTCTCTTCCATTCTGGTAGCTTCCCCGCCTTTGACTATTGGCACAGTTTTTCCAGCGTGAATACGGTACGGAGCGATTGAATGACCATTGAGATTTCTTATGGACTTCACCTGTACATTATTGCTATTATTAATGAACGTCTTCGTTACGCAACTCAACAAAATAGGTTTACGCGAACTTACCGGATAAGTTTTACCATCCAATTCGATCTCGTACGATTCCATCACTTCTTGAATCGCGGCACCAACATCGCAAAGATGGACGTCTATACCGGCAGCCTTAATCCCAGTATTTGTAGCATCGCGAACCGCTTCGATCAATTTATCGTACTTTGGATTAAACGTCAGAGTAAATGCACAGTCGATGATTCGTCCGTTAATGTGTGTCCCAAAATCTATTTTAGTAACGTCGTCGTACTCTAAAACAGTTGGATCTCCAGCATTTGGAGTATAATGAGCCGCGCAATGATTTCTAGAACAGCCAGTTGGAAAAGCTAATCCAGCTTTAAGCCCGTCTTCCCCTATCAATTTTCTGGCTGTGTTCTCCAATTCGTTGCAAATCTCTATCATCGTCATTCCAGGTTTTACCTAAGCAGAAGGAAGTTACATTTTTATAAAACATTTCATAGAAAAAATGTCCTTTCTTAATTAACAATCTCGAATAGCATCTATTAATCGCAACAACGTACAAATTTCATAATATGCTTCCTCGTTTGTCTGTGAGCCTCGGCTGCTTGTCTCGCTTCGTTATAAATGTCGTTATGCATTCTATCAAAAGCACGAGCTTCTTCGCTCGAGAAACGATCCTTCGCTGTTCTATCATCCACGCCCGCAGCAGAAGGATGATCCATAATCTGCCCTATCGGAAAATTTCCATCTGGAAACAATTCCGACACGGGGATAGTTGGAGGATCTGTTTGCTGCTTAACGCCTCCCGTTCCACGTGGTTTACGTTTCTTCTTCTTCTTTTTAGTTTCTTCCATTTCCATATCATTTTCTGCCATCTCTCTAGCGGGTTCTACAAAATAATCCCAATGGAATATCGTGTTGTAGAACAAATTATTTTCCAAATAAATGTAACAATAAGTTTACCATCGCCTGTGGTGTTATCTTTTGCTTTGTCTTCTTCGCCCTCTGGAACACCTGCACTAGCTTCATCAGCTCCTATACAACAAAAATATAACAATACGATGATAGAAGTAGAACAAAACCAAGCAATTTAGAAATACTTCATGTATCTATGAAGGCACATTCGAAAATACGTTGTGAAATAAACGGTATCGAAATACGAGACAGGTACAAAGGAAATTTCCACATTATGCTGATCTCGAATACACTTAGTAATAATTTATTTCGTTTGTTCGACTACTATTTTATCGTTAAAACGTAAAGTTCCGCCATAAAACAATAAAAAAAATGACATGCAACACTGCGAAGGAGTAAACATTAAGCGTGTTAGTTTCAAGAACGAAAGATAAGACACGACACGCGACGGAACCTAAAATTGAAGTAACGAGGATACACCCAAAAAATACATCTAGGAACGTACCAGCTTTCTTCTTCTTTTTCTTTTTTTTTTTCTTCTTCGATGCTTCTACCGCGCCGGTTTCATCTTCCTCTTCGTCGACGATTTCACGTTTTTCCTCGTCCACCAGTTTGTCGGCGGATTTACCTACTTCATCCAATACGGCAGCCATTTTCGAAAGGAAGCCAAACAATCTTGAGCCTCGAAAATCATGAGGTTATCAGAGGGTAAAGTAGAGCGTACAGACAGCAGCAAGCTAGGGAGAAACTTCTCGATAACCTCACTTTTGCGCGTTAATAATACCGAGATAATGAAACGAAAAGAGGACATCTTATTAGAAATTACGCTTAACATCAAAGGAAAAAAACGGCCCATATCGGTGTGAAATAAAATAAAATCTTTAACAATGTTATTTAAAGAACTGTTTTATAATAATATGTACAAAGTATTACATAGAAATGGAGGTTAACAAAACCCCGTGTTTCGCGATCATTTCTCTCGCAACGTTAATTCTCTAATACTATAAGTAAGGAATTCGTAGCATAGATTATCGACTTTCATAGCAGAAACATTCGATACACGTACGCGTACACGTACAGTTTATGTATCGAGAACGATTTATCCGACGGAAGAAACTATCAATTCGGCAACGTCTGGGTCTTGACACAAAACGGATAGTTGCATCGTTACTTGACTACCAGACAATGCTAATCTCGCACGAGCAAGAATTTCTTTTCCACCTCTGAAAATGCCGCTCAATAACAAATTATGCGAAGTAGCACCCGATTGTACGCGATTGGATCGTTCTACGGCATCTAAGCCCAAAAATCCTGTCAGACTTTGGATTGCCCCTTCCAAACTGGTTACCGACGGACCTAAAGCGAACGTTTCCTCGAGTTTGGCGAATTCTTTTGCAACAGCTGCGTCCCAAGCAGCATTGAAATCCAATCCTCTGCTACCAATTCCCCGGACTTGATCAGCCAAAGTCACTTCCAAATCTTCAAGCTAAAAAAAGAAAAAAAAAAGGATTAAATTATTTAGACACACACAAACGAAATCGATTTGTTCTTCCGTTTCGAACGATAAAAGAATGTACCATATATTCGTCGTTGTACCCTTGCTCGGCATCTGGTTCACCTGTCACAGGGTCACAGTCACGAGCCGTGAACCGAAGAGTCGTAGGAATAGTGGTGATGCTAGCGTGAACGTCTTCCGGATATTTTAATACCGTGTACGTCGTACCAGGTTCGTTGTACGGTAAACGAGGACACGTAACTTCGCAGACGACCGTATAGCTAAAAACAGAGAAGCGCATCGTATCTTCTCGAAAAGTACGACATTCGAGTAAATTATATTCGAATGTACTTACCCCTCCGGTGGTTCAACGGCCACTGTTACATTGTCGAGCAATTGGTCGCAAAGAGTGTTCACGCAATCGAATTGTAGAACAAGGAGTTCCGAGAACGTATGTTTGATACATTTTACGTTGTACTCCGTTTCCGATTCCGTTAACTCGAAGACGGGCGAAGACTTGAGCAGCGACGACTCGTGAATGACCATCGTCAAGTGTGGTATCTGCGACAATTTTTCCATGAAGCTTTCCTCTCGCGTCAGACGAGGTTGCTGTTGTTTCACGGTCGAGTGTACTTCCACTTGCGCGGGTTCTTCGGCCGCTTGTGCCGGTGGTATCTACAAAACGATCAAATTGTTTAAATTGTATCCGAGCATTCGGTTAACTAAACAACGTACATTAGAACGTAAACGTAGCTACCTGGGAAATATCGAATGGGTCCTCCATAGGTGTTCGCATGTAATTTCGCAGAGCTCTTTCTAAACTGGGCACCGACAAAAGAGGTGGTTGTATCAAAGGTAACACGGTTGGGTCGTTTTGTTGTTGAAGAATAGTGCAATAGTAAGCCGCGCGATCGCGGACTTCGTCGTCGGAATCCAATTGACAACGAGACAAAAGCACCAATACGTTTGGAAGCAACGGTGGACAAGCCGCGGCGAAACGCGCCAAAGCGGTGACGGCCGCCGCGCGTACGCTGGCGCTTTCCAAGATGACGCGATTATAGATGAATCGAATGTATCTGGACGGTTGCTTCGAAGTCGGGCCTTCCTGACCGAGTAAATGCAGAATGCGAACCGCGAGAGAAATGTGCTCGCAATCTTCGATGAATTCGCACAGATGAGCCAGACCTGCCTCCTTCGCCTCTGCGTTTCCTTCCATAACCGCGATTATCGTATCCGCGATCGCTGCCTTGTATTCGAGTCCTCCTTCGTCTCTTAACATCGATGAAAGGAAGTTCATTAGAACTGCGTGTTTGCGCGGGAACTTTTGACACAAAGCTCTAGAAAAAACAATTCGGAAATGAAGCGGGAGAATAAATGCTTCGAACCTAAGATATAAGCGGAATAAGATCGTTACCTTATAGCTTGTACGACTACGACTTTAAATTCATCCGAAATCTCTGATACGAAAGTAGCAATTTGTTTCATCAGTCGATCTACCGAGCTTTCCGCTCCAGTTTTCAAGAGAGTGGTAATCGCTAATGTGGCAATCGATCTGTTCGAGTCGGTGATCAAGTTTTCTAAATCTAAATTGCAAGCGGTAACCGCTGCTGGATGAGTCATAGCAACTTTATTCAAAGTCCGGACAGCAGCGAATCTTAAAGCGGGCTTAGGAGAACCGCAAAACAGTTGTAGAACGCTAATAGCAGGGCCTATTTCTCTAGCGCCGCTTCTTCCAAGATTTACCAACGCGTGCGCCGCTTCGTATATTACCATTTCCGACTTTTGACGCAGACAAGACTCTATGAATCCTAGCAGCTCTTCCCCTTCGTCGACTTCGTCCAATAGTTTACATGCCATTCTAATTAGCATACATGCCGCGTAAGGACTTTTTGGACTGGTTCTCATAAGTTTTGCGACTAACTTAATTACAGCGTGTTTGTCCGACTTGCGAGCTTGATACAAAACACCTAGAGCATGATACTGAACCATTACATTACTAGAATTCAACGCTTCTTGAGCTTCGTTCGCCCATCTGCGCGCGACATCACCGGAAACGCTTGTTAAGTGCAACGAAGAAACCAAAGCTGCGCTAGAAACAGCAGGAGAACGATCTACGATAGCTTGTTTCATGTAACGTTCGATAGCTGCCAGCATTCCCCCATCTGTGATGGTGCATAAAGCTCTTATAGCGGCGGCTCTGTACAAATCTTCTTTTCCAGTCATGTCTTTCGTTAGACTGGATGTTACTATGATCACATCCTCTGCCAAGGAGCTCAATTCTTTGATCCCTAGATAGACCAACCTCCTTAGAACAACATCTCGAGATTGGAACAGTTTGGTCATGGCAAAGAAGGCTTCGGTAGCTTCCGTGGTACCCAACTGCTCTCCTTGATTCAACAGATATAATATTTTTGTGAGGATGTGCGCGCATTTTCTTGGATTGACCGGAGTGTCATTGAAAGTACGTGCTTCCTGAAGGACGGTTGTCTTCTCCAGATTTTGAAAGGGATTTCCTCCACCTAGAAACACGAACATCACACGTGGAAGGAGGCAGTACGTACAATGGTTTGCGCGTTATTCGTTCAAATAGTACACGTAAATATCGAATGGAAGCACATCGAAAACAAGCTACGCGAAACGATGGATTTCATAGAAGAAAAATGATTTTTCACTACTAGTAATCGTCCGAACTGTTTACAAGGAACTGTCATAAGAGTACGATCGATTCGTTTAACCTCGTTTATGAACTCGAGCTTATGGTAAGACAAGACGATGTTCATTCATAATTACCATCTTCTTCCTCCTTTTTGTCCCGTTTAAAGGCATTCATGTTGCAAAACCACCGCTGGAAAACTGGAAAATAACGTACACGTCACCTCAACTCTTTCACACGGGAACCATTACAATGGACACCACGGAGTCCATAGCGGCGACTAGCTAGAACTAAACGCGACCTCGGTTACGAAAGAGATACTATCGGCCGTCGATAAGGTTGTACGTTGTATTTTAAATTAGTATAAAACAAATGTTAGTTTACATTTACTTGACGGTTTGGAGAATGAAATTTAGCATACTTGCTTGTTCGTATAAATTTTTATTTCTTATATACACAACGAACTCGGTAGAATCGTAAAAAATAGATGTTACTTATATAACGAAGACGCTTCGCTCGAGTCACTCGCTTTTTTTATCTTTTTGTTGTTTGTACAAGTTTGTTAGATCAGAGATGGCGCTTTTTCCACCGGTGGGTGCAAGCGGTGGTCCTGAACGTATCCTTTGTACAGTCTTGTTTTTCACAGACGACGAGAAACTGTTTTCTTCGGAAACATCTTTGAATGGCGTTTCGTCTGTGCCCGATTTCGTCATTTCTTTGCTCCATTTTGCCAGCCAGTCGCTGGCTTTAGTCTACGAGAAATATTATAGTAAAATCTGCCTTTGCTTCTTTCGTCAAAGTCTATAATAATTAGAGAAATTGACTTTTACCTTCTCGACGTTACTTTCTTCGGTGTCCACGGCATTCACCTTCTCCTCCGTTCTTTTAAATTTTTCCAGTTCACTCTGAATTTTCCGTTCCAATTGATAGTTCGCAACCGCTTGAGCCAACGGTCCGAGTTCTCCTCTCATCGCGGCACCGAACATCGCCTGTGGTAGAAAGTAGACGTTACTCTTATCGTAAATCTCGCGTTACTCGTAACTTGAATCGAGAGGAGATCGATTTTTATTTCCTTACATCTCGACGTCTCTTGTTATCGGCAGTGCCGATCGGATCCGTTTCGGTCTGGGGTCCTAGCTCTACCAGTACTTGAAAATCCGCGTGCTCCCCGAGTCTGAAACCCACGCCGAGTCTCGAATCGGTGCCTGTCAACGAGAAGCAAACAATCATGGAGAAACCATCGAGAGACGAGGCGAATCTCCGAATTGTTTCTTGGATATCGTCGCGCGTCGTAGGATGCGTGAATTCGTTATTCGTAGAAAATGTTAGGCGTCTCTGTTAGGTGTCTGGCGCGCGCCGAGTGAAAGTCAAAGTTGTCGGCGCGTCGCGAGACAGCTAGGATAAATCATGAAATAAGAATAGCACGGGAAAACGCATCGGAGAAAAAGTGTGACACACGGACGTGACGCAATTGCCGTGTTACCTTTCTTTATCGGTGGAATATTGGAGTAGATCAGCGAAAGTATCGTGGGCAGCTCTTCCGGGATAATGAGACACGCAGCGTCTGAAACGATTAATTCCGTTTTAAATAACTCGGTTTATTTATAAATAGAAAATTATACAACGTGACAAAGCCGACAGTATTATTCGTACAACTTTTTCCACGTTAGTTTGGAACGTAAAGTTTGTAACTTTCTATGATACATATATGTGTACATGTTTAACTTTGCGTAATCGCTATTCAAACCAGAATATACGCAATCCGTTTAAACGACGAATCGGACTATGATCAAGGATCGTTGCAACACGTAGAGACAGATTTAACGAAAAGTAGGCGAAGGACAGGTAGATGCGCGTAGTAATGGAGACTTACGATCGTAAAGGAAGAACAGAACGCACAACTTTATCAGCACGTCCTTCGCGCTCGACATCTTTTCATCGGAAGGATCTTGTCGTGGTCGTGGGCGCGTATTCCGTATTCAGGTCTTCAGAACGGGTTGCAATCATACCGTGCTGGCGAGCTTCTGCGATTAAACTCGTTAATTATTTACTGTCCTCGCGCTCGGCAGTCCTTTTACAAACGGTAGCGAAATGCCGGCGCGGGCGTCGCGCGACCAATCGACAACGGTACTCTCTTTTCGCGGCGATAAGAGAAATCGAAGACGACGCGTTCACCGACGATACTTACCAGCAAAATAGATTCGCAAACACTTTTCCGACGGAGTTATACTTCACGTCGCGACGTCGTACCACGCTCGCGAAAATTAAACAAAATACGGTTCGTACCGTGGCGAATTGATAACCGAGTTCGAACACCACGTGTAACGCACGAGCGTCTTCCCCAATGAGTTCAACTCTCGGTTCACGATCGCAGACACGCATCCGCATTTAGGACCGTAGGCCACCGTCGTCGAAGAAAGGTCGGCGACGTCCGTCGACTCGTCAGCTCTCGACAGAAGCGAAAACGTTTACCGCGTGTCGTTATACTTACATGAAAGTGAAATCTAAAGAGCGAGTTGGCAGGTAACGAACGCGGCTTCGAGTCGACTTACTCCAGCGAACTCGGGCTAACTGAGGGCTGACCACCGACTACCGAGACCAGTCCAGGCGCGATAGAATGCAATCGCGTTCCTTGGCACCGACGGTGCGAGAAAGACCACCGGAAAGAAGTGTTCGAGTGAAAGGAGACGCGGATCGGGGATCGAGGTCACCGAGTCCGAACGACTGCCGATGGCTCGGGGATGAACTCTCTCTCTCTCCTTTTCCTCTTCGGCGTCTCCGCGGGAAGGAGAAGCCAAATTTCAGTTCCGATTCGTTCGTTTCTTCTTCGTCCGGTCGTTGGAAGGTTTACCCGGAAAACGCTGAAAATGATACGGTTGCTCGATCGAGCAACAAAAGTGAAACTCGATTACCGAGCCCGAGCAGTGTTATTTTCAATGGCAACTAGAAATCTTCGTTTCCTCCTTTGCGTTCAACGAGGCCGTTTAACCATTGTTTGTTCAGCGGAGTTTTTCTTTGAAAATTCTGAAGCAGAAAAGCCGTGGCTCGTACAAAGGAAGAACTCCTCGCGACGACAACGTCGCACGTCGTTATCGGTCGTTAGCCACGCGCGAGAAAAGGTGTTCCTGGCTAACGATGACATAACTACTTAAGCTCGGCTTAACGGTCGCGCTTGTCGAGAAGATGTCGCTAGGCTCGAACTTTGCGGGATCAGGGTACCACGGCTAGGAACATCGCGCTTCGCGCTTTTATCGTTACCGTTAGAAAATAGGAGCGAACGTTGTCGGATCGGGCCTAATTTGAAAACAGTCATCCGCAGGATATACGTTCGCGGCCGACGTCGACGGACGTGCTCGGTTTAACGGTACCATCGATAGAGCGTGGACACGCGCGTGATAGCACGCGTGTTATCGGCGGTAACTCGCCGACTGACTTCCTCGTCAACCATGGCTGTCGGCGCGCGTACGGCAAAACCCTGAGAAACCAACTCCAGCTGTTCGAAAGTCCATTCGTTGGAAAGAAGAGCACGAAAAGGTTACTTCGTTCTTTCCATTCTTTTTCAGATTTTATGCTCGACTTGTTCCTCGGGTGCTCGATCACGTCGTTCGGTTGGACAGCTCGAAAGTCCGTAACGGAGAAGTCGAACGCGGCCTTGGCTTCTCGGTTTACGAGTTCCCTCGATACATAGATAAAATCGTAAAAAAAAAGGATAAATAAATATTAGGATCGCGTTAGATCGAGGACTTTGGAATTTTGAATTGCTCGAATCGTTTCCCGTATTCGATTAGGTTCACGCGTCGAGTCGAGGAGATCGAGGCATCGAAAGTGTCGAGTCGCGTACCGCCAGCTATCGGCGAAATAGGCAGAGTCGTCGAAGCTTGGAGAGGGGCAAGCGTAGATAGCGCGTTCCTCGTCCTATGCAGGTCCGCGCGTTCGTCGTGGTTTGTCGTTCATCGGGAGTTGACGATCGCGCACCGAGTCGTCGGTCCGGGCTGCGAAGGACGCACGCGGGTACCGATTAATCGTCCTTTCCGTCGACTTGTCACCGCGCTGACATCGAAATCGCGAATCGCGAACGCCATTCGATTCGTCCGCGACGGTGGTCATCATGGGACATTCTTATGGTCGAGTGAGTATCGTCACGCAGAATTCGGCGGGCGTCGATCGAATCGGTCCGACGAATCTTCGAGTTCTCGACGAACGTTCGCGGACGACGCAGAGGGAAGTGGACGCAACGGTGATCCTGGGAAAAACTCGATACGAGGGAACTTTTTGCTATGGCACAAAAACGATTCGCTTTCGATAGAAGTACTCGCGCGTACCGTCCGAGAAATAGCGTTCGTAACGCGTGAATCGATCAACGTTAACGTCGATGTCATTCTTTTTTGCGCTACGACCGCGTCGAAACAACAACTCGAGGTAAACATCTATTCGATTCGAACCGGCCATATGCTATTCTTCGGTCGTGGTTTCCACGTTTCCCGTAACAGGTGCTCTACGCCGACGGACGCGGTCGAAAGACGCGGCGCGGAGCGGCGACGCGAGTGCGCCGAGCGAAAAAGGGAAGAAACGAGTACGAAGGTTCCGTCCGACACACGGGATTTCTCGGAGTCCCGCGAGTACACTTTTTGCCAAGCGGACGCGACGGTAACGAGCGCGCGCGCGCGCGAAAAGCACAAGTGTTTTCTGCGCGCGTTAACGTGGCTTATTTTTCTATTGCTTCGCGACGCGACACAGCCGCGACCCGTCGCAGACATAACGCGCGAAACGCGACGTCTACACGCAAGTCTCGTTTTTCTCGTGGCCAGTTGCCCACGCGTCGACGCAGACCTTCGGATCTCGTGTACTCGAATCTAGTAAACCAATTACGACTTCCTTTTAACCTTTCGAACACGCGCGTCTCCCGGATCTCTCGAAACTTTCGCGAAGAAAGCTAACTTTTCACACTTGTACTCGTAACCAAGAAAATGGCTTCTCTCTTCGACGGAGTATTTCAATGCCGAAAACAAGGATTCTAAATCGTAAAAAACGGTATCGATCTTGATCGATTGTTTCGAGGTCGATCGCGACGCCGGGCGCGTTTACGGAAAAACGGAAGCGCAATCGATGAAAACAGACCTCCGCAAAAATGGCGAATCTAGCTTAACCGACTCAAAGAGTTATCTTTACGACTCGCGAGGTGACGTTTCGAAGCGTTCACAGAAAATTTATTCGAATCGCTTTCAAACGATCGCAGTTTGAAACCGAACAAAGGTAGCGCTAGATCGGCTGGCTAGCTAGCAACCTTTTTTCGTCGATGATTAGTTTATCGCGACCGACACTGTTTCGCATAGACGAGTGCACCGATAGTAACATCGAACGTGCGTTTCCAGTGAATGGTGCACGATGACTCGCTTGGCCCGTGGGGCCAAATTATCATCATCGCGGTAGCCGTGGTAGGCGTGCTAGCCATCGGTGCCATCGTGATCGTGGTCCTGTGCTTCGCGATTCCGGGATGTCTTGGATACGACTGCATCAAGAGACGAAGTAAGCTTTGCTTTTTACAAGCGTACCTGTCTATCAATTTTCTTGACACGTTCGCGAGCTTTGCTTCGGCGCACGCGTGCTATCGTTCACGAAACACGTGCCGAGGAATGCGATCGCTTTCGATATCTTTGCGTCAAAGGTGCTTTCGGAAGTTTACGAATTCTATCGTAGAGAAATTCTCGTTCGTCGATTCGCGAACTGGTATCTAACGCGCCTCGATTACCACGGGAAATAGAAGAGATCCCTGTAACCCGGTTACGTAAAACGCCAAGTAACAAAAGAGGCTGGATTCCGCGCGGAAATGTACGATACACGTCATCGAAACGTTTCTGGTCCCGATAGGTTTTTACAACAGCACGACAACGATCGCAGCTGTCGATTTCTTTTGTTTCTCGGTGATTGCAACGACTGTGTTTGTATAACGAGTGTACACGTTTCATTCCCTGGCTTCTGTTTTATTCTTCGTAATCACATGGGGTAACTGTAACCCTGAAAGAGGTGGCCTGCGCAGGGGAGACGGTTGGTTAAATGGAGTGGAAAAATTCATGTCAGCGTAATGCCGGAAACGCATACTTAACGAGACAAAGGTTATGGTTGAAATTGCTAAAGATTTCGCGTCAAGCATTATCAAGGTAATCTTGGATGACAGATTGGCGCGCAACGCAAACCCGATCCGAGAGTATCGTAACGTAACTGTTGTAGTACTAAAATCATTCGAGCCGACGACGAAACGCGATTTCATCGCATCCGAAACACTGTTTATACAACAAAGAACGTTGTATTCCTCCGAAAGGAAGGAAGCCTGGATTCCTGCATCATGAATCGCGCGTATACACGACTGATACATTACGCCATTGTTCGCACATTTATATTTATACACACACGCGCTCGCGGGCGCGACGTTTTCTTCGTTTCCTCCGCGATGTTACGTAATTAGGCATGTCATCCTGCAAACAAATTGCACAGACAGCCTTCCGATAGAGTCGCGATGGCAACGCCCATCTCAACCGCACAAAAGGATTTACTAAATCCAGCATAAGTCGTCGACGCGAACGAGCTCGCGTCTCGTTGACGCGACTTCCTTTCGATTTTATCAACGTCGCTGCTATATTTAAACGTTAGCAAACAAACGTTCTTGGACGAACCGCTGAAATTAACCCGTAGAGATTAATCGCATGGAAGAACAATTACGCGTATCCCGTTTCTGTGCAAATTCCTATTCGATTGTATCGTTCGATCCGTCTACTCCGAACGTGCCTTTTTCTCCGAAGCCATCGTTGAGTTCTCTTATTATAACGACGTTCTGTCGTAAAATGATTAAACGGTCATTGTGTATGCGCGGGTGTCGCATCGTCGGATTTAACAGTCGCGAAAAGCCTTCGGTCGCAGATGTTCGGCACCGTAGAAATTAGATGTTCCCCGATTCGTTTGCATGCGTTAAACGAAACATGTAATTAGCGAGTCAAACGAATCTTGGAGCGAACAGCCGCGTGGCTATTTCAGCTGTTTTCAAATTGCGTAATCAAAGGTATGAGTAATTCCTTTCAGGGAGGGAAGCAAAAAATGTGCCGTTGCGTGCTAAAAGCGGAGGAAATGAAAACTTGAAGTTGAACGATGTCAGCTACAGGTCATGGAGATTGGGTAGCCTCTACGAAGACAGCAACAATGGTACCGTATAATTATCCTTTACGAGTTGTTTACTTGTCTCTCGCGTAACGATACAGCTGCTTCACGATGTCGACCGTTGTGTACCCTTGACGCTTGTTCGCGGAACGTTATTTCACGAAATCTAACGCGTTCGTTTCACAAAATTCGTAAAAATTCGTAAAAATTCCTCAGGTACGATCAACGAGAACGCAGCCACGAACCAACCACCTTCTTGGAACTCTAGCAATCCGCAACTCGACTACACCAATTCCTCGTCTACTCTGGTAACTTCCGCTACCTGTACTGGATTCAGTTTTAATCGCGACACATCGACTATCGCGTATTAATCTATTCCTTGCACGGCGCACGTTGCAGAACCTGGTGCAAAAGACCAAGCAAAAACCAGACAAGAAACAAAGGGAATTCCCAACGGAGTTGACGTTGAGCTTGCAGTATCTACCGCCTTACGACGAAGCTGTTACAGGGAAACTTGTCGTTGGTGTCGAGGTATTAATTGATGTTCTTTTATCTGCTCCTCGTTTACGCGTTCTCAGCGATCGTTGTGGAAATCGGGTCACGAATCGTTCGTTAGGTCTCGGAGACTCGCCTAGCGATTATCGTACAATTTAAAAGAAAAAAAAAAAAAAAAATACAAGTACTATCGGTATACCGATAGCGTATTTAATTAGATGCAAGTAGTCGCGCGATTAGCGACGACTCATACCTCCACGCGAATTGAAACGTTTAACGATGCGCAGGCGGTGTCCGGTCTTCCTCCAAAACAATACAACTGTACGTTGGAGCCATACGTGACTCTGAACATTATGAAGCAATCCTGGAGCCACAGGAAACGGCAAAAGTTGCACAGTTTCCGAACGAGAGGCGTCAGGCATACGGCTAGTCCCATTTTTAAAGAGACTTTCGTCGTTGCGAACGTAAAGCCCCACGAAGTTAAGGTACAGGCGTACTTATGTTTTTTTATCTCGAGCCTGCGCGCGTTTCAGTGTTGTATTTAATTCAAGGTCTCGAAACACGTCACTCTAGCATAAGTTAAAGCGCGTCTACGACGAGAGCTGTGCATGCATTTGAACGTTAGAAAAAATATTGTTTATGTCTCAGTAACGGAATCTTGAATAATCGTCACAAAATTTGATATGGAATTCTGTTTTTTTCTTCTTTTTTTTTCTTTCTTTTTTTATGATGGAAGAGAGTGGAAACAGTTGGTCGAGAAAGCAGTCGCACCGAGTACGCGAACGTACCCGTATGTTTGCGATGAAAATATATTTTGCGCGACGCGGGTCGCGTGTTTCGTCGTACCGTTACGAAAACGATTACTCGTCCTAGAAATTACGTGCTTTTGCCTGGTTTCACTCGATCGTCTCTTTTATAGGAATGGATCCTCGATTTAGCGGCGCACGATCACGATAGGTACGCCAACGACACGGAATTGTGTACCTTAAAGATATCGATAAAGGAGCTGAAGCACATTTTGCAAAGTCCGGAGATCCACATGTTCAACTTCAAGATGAAACCGTCCAATTTGGTATCATCTCTTAGTACTCTAATTACTTTGGACGAAACATTCGATGACGCTCGTTTCTTTTTGCAGGAGTTTGGAAATATTTTATTAGGTATAAGTTACTTACCCACAGCTCAGAGACTGACGATAAATGTTATGAAAGTGCGCGACGTGAAGTTTACACCGGCGGTGTCGAGTTTAAAAGACTTCAGTGAGTATTGAGCGAATTCGATCGCGAGAAAACGATACATCGACGACTTGTACCGCGTACAATGTATTCGTTTCAGATCCGTATGTCAGAGTATTGATGCTGAATGCCAGAACAGGACAGAAAATAAAGAAAAAGAAAACGAAATTTGTTCGCGCAAGTTTGCAGCCAGAGTTGAACGAAACCCTGACGTTCGATGTAACGTACAATCAACTGGACATCGTACAATTTCTCGTGGTGCTGTGCAGCAAGGTCCGGATAAACGTACGTTCGAATCGACGAATGAAAATAAACTAACGATCGTGCTAAATATTTCAGAACCTACCTGCCGACGTCCCTACGATCGGTATGGATCATCCGAGCGACAGCGAGGACTCGGTAAACGCGAGCTATAAGTCGAGAGACGTTCACATCGGCAAAGTTGCTCTCGGGAAAGGAGTCAGAGGGCCAACGGAGAGATTGCATTGGTTCTCCGTGCTCCAAAATCCTAGAAAACTCGTTACCGTGTGGCACGTATTGAAATAGCGGCCACGAGCGCATGATTTTCTACATATGTATAACGAATAATCGGAGCTTTATCGTGATTTAAATTGTACGAAATGTTCGATAACAGGGATTGGGTAGTTGATCGGTTGTCGGCGAGAATGATTCTATTTCCGATAATACTTAACAATTTACGATACAACGATAATTATAGGTACAACTTGATGCCAGCGAATACAACTTGAACCAAAGATGGCAAATCTTATAAGTATTTATATAATTCCGTTAATATTGTACATCAGATATTATTTAAAACGTGACGAAGTGAATAGCGCGTTGAAAATATATTTACTTTGTACTTGTTGTACGTACTGTGTAATCATTGTCCAAAGTTACTTTTAATACAGCGATATAAAACGTAACAACATATCCCAGGGACGACGATCACATCGTTAAACTTCCCACAACCTATCGTTGAAATTGTCGTAAAAAGAGAAAGGCGAAAGATGAGAAAAAGGCGGATTCGAAATATGGCGGGAACAGACAGCGCCGCGAAAGTTCCGCCTCTCCTCGAGAGAGGGCGACACGATCGCCTCGGGCGTCTCGTAGCAACGTCGACGGTAGGTGCCCACTGCCCAGCCAGCGAGCTAGCTTCGGTCTTCGCTTCAGTCTGTTTTGTGACTCGTGAGTGTGTTGTGTTCGTCCTGGTCGTGTTCAGTTTATTCGATTATCCTTTTTTTCGTCGCGAGTTTGTAGTTGCGTCGCCCGAAGGAAAGAGTGCCGAGTGTGCGAACAAGGACGTGAACGTGCAACGAACGGTGAGTAACCGTTTTGTTCCGTTAACATCCTGGACAGTTTCCTGCGGACCCATAGAGCTTGCGTTGCGAGCTGGAAATGTAACCTCCAAACGCTCTCCGAATCCTTCCACGTAGAACATCATTCGTAGCATTTATCTTTCTCGCGTTGTACGTTACGTGCGTCGAACCCGTTCGCGTTATCGCTGATTTTACGATTACGTACGCGAACAGGACAGCCGGCTTTGCCGATCGTCGCGTGTTCCATGCGTTTGAACGAGAATAAAACATCGCGTCTCGCGGTAGTGTCAACCGTTTTTGAATATCATCCAATAGCAACGCCCGAATCCTCGGTTCGTGATACATGAAAATTTGTGACCGATCGAGGCCAGAATTTGCCTAGAAGCCAACCCTTTCGCGATCGAGTCGACGCATCGGCTCGATAATGTCGCACGCGAGTGCCTTTTAGAAAGAATCGGTCGAGTAAACTTCGTATTCTCGAAATATTTCTCGTTCACGTGCTTTGCTGTCACGCTTCTTTGGACGGAAAACGAACACGTCTGCTACCTGCCGACGGGATCGAGTTCGACCTGCTCTCTCGACCGTTGGCCATGCCGCCACCCCCTGTTCTTTTTCCACTGCGGCTAAAGTGAATTTAGTAGCCCGTCGTAAGCGTCCGTCGCGTCGTAATCCCACCAAACAATTTCATTTCCACAGGCATTCGTTTCGTAGACAGACGTTTTGTAGAAAGTAAAAGGAAGAGAGTCTCGTTTCGTCTCGTTATACGCACGATGACGTTGCTTCGAATGAAATGGAATCAAACGCGATATCAATTTATACGAAACGACCGTATCGTGATTTCTTCGTTGCAAACGCCAAGGAGATAACGATTAGAGCAACATTTTTTAGTACATTGCATTCACCTTAGTTTCAGTATAGGCTAGCATATTCGCGAGATGCCGACGTATTTGCATCGAAATGGTCGGATTTACTTCCTCGCGAGTGGATTCCCGCCATATCGGCAAGGTCGCGCTCACCTACGATACTCGTAGGTCCCGTGTTATGATTTCTTTATTTCTTTGTTCTACGCGTTCTACACAATGGGTAGAGACAGACGAGATTTCATTCGATCGATACGGTCCGAAGTCGGTGTCGACGACAAGGAAGAGATTACGAATTAATTGAACTTCATGTTCAATTAACACTCCTTGCGAGTGTATCGAAATTGTATCTCGTATCGTTTCGAACGATTTGCGTACTCGTACGGCGTTTCGCGGATGCGTACGATCGCGTGGGGGGTCTCTAGACAGCATACAATCGCGTATGAATTATCCTCGGGTAAACTGCACGCGCGAGCGTATTCGTAACCATCGCCTCTAACGGAACCGTCGTATTTCATTTTCTCGAGGGTAGTTGCAAAGGGTCGATCTCGAACCAACGTTCCGACGAAAAGAAATAACGAAAAATCGTAAAAATTTCACCAAACTTGTCAAGGTCTTCGGAATCCGACATTTCGCGCGCAACAATTTAACGCGGTCGTTGAAAGGTCGATTTCATTTGCATATCGAAAAAAGATTCCTCGAGCGGCTGGTATGTACAGCGACTGTCCGACGGCAGCTTTGATAGTAATTAGATCGGTGTCGAAGATAACCGGATAGGTAATTCGATCGCCAGCCCGCGCGGGGCGTTCGTTGTTTCGACAATTGAACGCGTTGCAATGAAACAACCACGATCGAAAAATCACTGTATAACGAAAGCGAACTCGCTTATTTATTTTGCGTTTTTTTTTGTTTTTTGTTTTTCTTGTAACTCGGGCATAGAAAACAATGCAAGCCGCAACATTGGCTAATATTCCCGACGACGGGTTTCATCTGTCGCGAAGGTTCCCACAACGCGTCGATGCTTTTCAGGCGTTGCGCATTTTTGTTTCGGACGACGAGTTAAACTATCCGGCACGCGGCCGTCTCTCATTGTCATGCAAATGATTTTTGCGCAATCACGAAACGGCTAAGCGACACGGAGTCGAACGTCGACGCGCACGTGCATGGGAAAAGGTTCCGGAATGTCCAGACGCCGTTAACCCTTTCTCCGCGTATTTGGATTTTCAACTTCGTTCCTCGCCACTTTCCTTTTATCGCCGCCGGCTATCGTTCACCGACAGAAATCGTTTCTCGGCTCTCACGGATCGCGACGATGTCGTTAATGCGAAATAACGAAGGGGTGGACGATTAAAAGGTTCACCGAGGTACCGACACGCGTTGATCAATCGCGCGAAGAAAAGCGAGACCCGTTGCTCCCATCGACGGTATGGTTATCGGCTGCTTCCTTTTCGATCGTTGGACGTCATCGAATTCCTCGTGATTTTCCAATCGGTCTCGCTTACCTCCGGCGTGGCTTTTATGGAAGACGATGCCGAGAGACGGCCGTCGGCTCGTTTGGACTACAGGCCTCGACAAGGTTTGCGAATGTCTCGCGATAGTTGTTTAAATAAAGATAGTGGTCTGAAAATAGGCGGTCTCCTAAATACCATCGAACAATGATTGGCGCGATCGTCGTCCGTGGATCAAGACCGTCACCGTTACTATTTCGGTGTGAAGAGACACGGTGGCATGAGAAAATAATGTTTATTTGGGTTAGGTTAAAGGAAGAGCAAAAACCTGACGGCTCGGCGGTGTGTCCCGCGTGGTTCATAGCAGCTTGATCGTTGTTGCGTCGACTGCATCCGGTGCATCGGTGTAATTAATTTCTCCGGTTAACCACTCGTCAAGAGCGAACAAATTCCTCTGGCCTGCGTTTAATTATAATTACAAATTCGAGCGTTACGTTCGCGGCAATCGTCGCGAACGAGATAAACATCCCGAATGCAAATCGTGAGTTTATGCGGAAGAACTGTGGACCTAGGTGCATATTACGTTTTTACGTTTGCGCGAATGGTATTAACCAACTTTTTATTCCTTCGTTCGACCAGGTTTCTTCCGTAACAGATGCGCTGTATTTAATAGCGTAACGCGCACAGATATTCCACGTAGAAAGATGTAAATTATTGCGACGCGAGCCTTCTACAGAACGTAGAATCATTTCGTGTACTCGTTGCCTTCGCGAACGTGACAAACGCGCGTATCTGGCCATTTTGCTGGACTTTCCGCTCGGTTCGGCCAGCTTCGTCCTTGCGTCTGGTTTCCAGCCCATTAGGCTAAATCCAAACTCGTGTCAGTTTTCGCTGTTCCCGTCCCCGAATTCTCGACGGTCGGTCGGTCGGTCGTTGGTCGGATTAATGTTCGCGAGAAATATGCGGAGACGAGAAGGAACGGTTTCGCGATCGACCGCACCGGCGAAACCAACCTCTCGCTTCGATGATACAACGCGTCTTAACCTTGCGCATCGCTTTGCATGTATAATTCACAGCGTTCGACGAATCCAACGCAACAAGAATTCTGTTTACGCGATTAAATAACATTCGCGTCGAACTAATTGCTTCGCGTACGAGACCCGATCGTTTAGGGCTGCGTAAATTCCTTAAGAATATTCTCCGTTCCGAGGAAGCACGGTTGCGAGCACGTTTCGGGATGTTATATTTTATCGATGGATGGGTGGAAGTCTCGAAGTAGAAATTCGAGTACGCCGATGCATAACTGGGTCGCCGTCGGCGGGCAGGTTGGTTAGAATGTAGTTTTCAATGTAGGCAGTCGCATTCTGCATTCCGTGGACCTATAAATAATACGCGTTTTACGGTATTATGGCGTAACGGCAGCTTCGCCGCACGTTTCTCGCGTTCGATCATTTCGGAACGATGATTCGGAAAATGTTGCTGGCGTCGACAAGGTCGCTTCGCTATTGTACGTATCGATTCCTTATCTGAAATCCTTTTGGGAAAGCCGGAACGATAACGGCGCGAGATCACGTTCCTCCTAGAAAAGCCGGTCTTTCGGTTTAATTCTTCTCCTTAAAAGGGAAACGTCGCGAACAACGGATTCCGCGTTTACGTACTCGAACGATAGCAAAGAGTTACTCACGGTAGCGATAACTCGAGACTTGGACGAACCGATGAATCAGATTTTACCGTTGAATCGGAGGTCCGCGTACGCTCGTTGGTTTCTATAATTAACGCGTTCCGTTCGGGTTAGTTATATTTTGGACGACGGTCAGCTCAGATAGATACGAGTACGATAAGATCTCTTCTTTTGTTATATCTTTGTATCGGCACGGTCATCCACAAATTAAGAGCTTCCGCTTATCTACTACCGACGTCGCCGCGACGCCGCGCCGATGGTTTTCTGCTTCCTATATTCCACTGGCGATATAATCAACGATCACGAATATATTTTGCTTCGTTTATCGTAAATCTTGTAAAGCGATCGCGTATTCCGCGTGCACGCGACGATCCGCGGAGCGCGTGCAATTGCGCATCGATACGAAGCCGTGTAGTTCTCGGTGCGAATGAAAAACTCGCGGAGAAAGACGCGTCGACGTGTTCCTCGCGACGAGAGCAGCTGATGCGCGCGCTCTCGGACTTGGCCGGTTTCCCGAGACTCGCTTTATTCCCGTAGAAGGCTTTCCAACTCGTTGTTCGAGCTTTTTCTCCGCCCTCGACTCTCCCTCGTCGCCGTTCGCCTCGCGATTCCGTTTTCTTCGCATCTCGAGAAACGCGACTCCCTCCGTTCTCGCGTTGCCGATTTTCAATTCCTTTGCCGGGGAAAGAAAACTAGAGAACCAGCTGCCCGAGTGGGATTAATCGTCCAAGTTTCCATTTAGAATGCAGATGAAACCGGTGTGCGTCGGGGTGAACTAGTCGTTGCAAGTTTTGCGCAAATGCCCGTACTTACGAAGCGCTTTTGAAGCTCGACCAACGCGACGGGTGTAAAGAAATTTTACCGAGTCGTTTCAGACATCGAAGAATAACCGTTGCGATCGAGAACCGTTTTATTGGCGATCGAACGACCGAGCGTAACGCGAGGAGAAATAAAACGTACGTATTATCTCGGCGAGGAGTGTTTCGTCGGCAGAAACAATGAAACGTTCGGCCGGAAGAAACGGGAAAGCACGAGAATTCTTTTATTGCGCGATAAGTCGTCGATGCGCGAAGGAACATGCAAAAATTTCTGCACAGCGCTCGCTCGCTTCGCTAGTTTCCATACACGGTTCCTTTGACCGCTGATGGAACGCGAATTTCATCCGTTGCCGCAACTCGTATTCCGCATAGCTGCCGCGATTATGCCGCCGCAGAGGACTGTATTTTCGCTCCCTCGACCTTTTCTAAAATTCCACCCAAGATACGCATTCGACGTTCTCTCGTATCGTTGAAATTCAGTCGACGGTATTTTCTCAACGGATCGAGTTTTCCCGCGCGAGTTTGTTTACTCGTCAAAGCGTTGCGTTACCTACAAAACGAAAGGAAACTTCGATACGCGAAAGTTGATACTTGGCGCGGCGAGACGCGCATCTTCTTCCTCGAGGTGAACAACCGTGGACAACTGTGCTCGTAAAATTTCTGGCCCGGTCGCAGGCAGTAAAGATCTCAAGCCAGACTCGACGCGTGCCGTTAACGCGCGCGTTCCTCTCGCGGCGGGCCAAACGACACGATGAAAAGACCTCGAATCGCGGAATCGTCTCGAGCGCGTTAACGGGCCGCCTAGGTGCATATCGTATAGGGTGCACGTATAAACTGCCGGTGTATTTTTAGCTAGTCCCGTGTCGGATTTCCTGTACACTCGATACAGTACAAACTCGATGGTGCATAGCACTCGCCAGGGGATGGATGGTGGTTGCCATGCCTACGTCTCTCCCACGACCCCGGCTCTCTGTCTGTCTCCTCTCCGTCCATCCATACGACCGCGACCGTCGGCGTCGGTCCGTCCGTCGGTGTTCGTTCGATACCTGCCTTTACCTCTCCTCGTCAACCGATGCTTTCGCGCCTTATCATCGTTTATGGTTTTCTACTTTCGCGGATCACGGGAAACGATCGACCGAAGCGCAGTCACGGTTAGTTTCTAGCTCTTTAAACAGTCTACCTCGTGTTTACTTTGGGGCTGCTGTAATCTCGTTTCTTTCCCAAACGTTTGCGCGGTTATTCCGTATAGACGCACGCTCGCGCCGCGATCGACTTAAAAATAACTCGTCGAGTCGCCGGAGAAAAACTGCCGCGCGTAATTCGAGTGTTGCTCTCGGGTTCGATGATTAGGTGTAATTGGCTGGAAATAATTGTAGCTTGGGCCGCGTAAGTGGCTCGTTGCCGCGGCTTTGTTCGCGGATAAGTATCGATTAACGGCCGCAACGAGATCTAACGATGCTGCTTCGCGAATGAAACGTTGACGATCTCTTGTTCGCGGCGAAAGGAATCGCAGTTTCTCGCGCCGGTCAGCGGCAGAATGGTGCAATCGTTGCGTCGCGCGAGTAGCCTTTAGCGCGAAATCGTCGATCGGCTCGGAAGCAAGGGTCGTTCGGGAATATTCGCCGACGAATATTATCCGTTGGAACAATGGTGCTTTCGCGACGATGAATCGGGCCGGGGCTATTTCGGAGCTTGACGGGTCGCCGCGGGTAAAAAAGTGTGACGTTAATTAAAAGCTTGACATAAATCACGACGAACGCCAAAATGCTTCTCTCTCCGTGCACCGACACTCGTGCATTTTCCGCTTCGCGACAACTCGCTGCGCGAAACGACTCCGTCTTCTTCCACGAGAAAGCGACGAACGGACGCGTTTCGTCTATCGATCGAACGAGCCTCGGAGAAAAACTAATTTCGAGCGACTCCGTAAAAGAGGAAAAATCAGCATCCTCGATCGTTATCTGTATTCGAGGCACAGAGTACGCGTGCACGTGGCGCGAGCAGACGCTGTTATTTAACACTGCAGCTATTTCCAGGTGCGTGCGTCGTAGTCGGTGTCGAGTGCTACTACTCACCAACAAACTGCAACGCCACTTGCGGAACCTTTATATCGCTTAATCTCCTCTCGCCTAGTCCGTCGAAACGAGTCACTTTTTTAGTGCCGCTCCTTTTACTACCATTTTCGACTCGCGTTTAGCGTCGTCACGGGTATTTTCGGTTCGACTAGGCGCATCTAGAGCGAAACCAGTTCGGCAAGCCGTTGGGGAAACGCGCGACTCGCGATTTTAAAGATACGAGGAAGTTGTTCGAGTCGGTCGTTTTTCACAAGGTTGCTCGAACGCGATCGAACGTTGATCGGATGATGCGATCGAGACGTGCCGGCGTAACGCGGACGCCGTAAACACGCCGGTATGGATACGCGCGTTCTCCAAACGCTTTCTAGGAACGAAGGTTGCACGATGCCGCGATTCGAGCGGAAACGCAGGTGGATATTACGCGATAGTTGTTCGTTACGCAAAAGCCGGGAGTACCTTGCGATTAGGAACGACCTCAAAGCGATATCCGCTTGTTATCTCGAACGACGCGTTACGAATGTTTACGTTGATAAAACAGCTGGTTAGCACTCGGCCAGACGTAGGTAGATACGTCTTTCGAACACGTATTCGTTGTTGTTTGCCCGACGGCACGAGAGCTTTAAAGGGAAATTTCCTTGTACTCGTAGTTTCGGTGAGCAGATTCGATCGGGTCGAAAGCTAGTGTTGGTAAACACCACGATGTCAAAAGTAGCGGAACGGAAGCGTTCGCTGAGCAAAAGGTCGGTCCACCACGCATATCTTATTGTACGTTGCATTGATTCCCTTAGGGGTTTCGATACTCGTCGAACAACTCGTGGAAATGCATCGTATCGATCGTTGTTCCGTTACGTGCAACCTTTTCGGAAAATGGACTCGAAACTCGGCAACGTCTTGCAATTTGCGTTATTTCTAGTTTCGTCTCTCCAGAGATGCGATACATTTGGGACGAGAGATACTCGGCTAGAATTATTTCGCGGAAGGCCTGCACTCGTAAAATTCAGTTTAGGAAACTGCCGCTCCTTTCCAAGCTCCGAAATCATATCGTAATTGTAAATATGCCTCGGCGAGTATATCCTGACCTTCCCACGTTAATAGGTTTACTCGACGCGACACGGTTTCTTCCTTCTTCCTTTTCCGATACGTAATCATCGGTTCGCTCAAATACGGCGTAATTAAAAGTAGATTCGAAGTTGCTCGCGATTATCGGACGGTCGTTTTTCCGCGAGCTTTACGGCGATTCTTGCCATTTTCGAGAATCGGCTAACATGGCGCTGAGGACGTCTAACAAGGTGAACAGGAAATCCGAGTCCACGACACGGTTTCACACGCGTCGTTCCCGATACACTTCCTCGCCGGCGAACGTTGTAAGTGGACAAACATCTGTACGCGTGTCGCGCGTCGAGGACGGATTAGCGTTCGAGCAACATTTTCAACATTTTTTGTTTGTTTTTGTTGCAGATCGCGGGACGCGAGACTCAACCGGAAAGCATCGCGGTAAGCGTCCGAGGATTGTTTATTCCATTCGAGCTCCGCGTACCGATTCGAATAGAGTCGTATTTCGCGTATAATTTTCACGCGAAAGCACGAGTTTATCGTAACTCGAGACCAAGATAGCGTTCTACGTAGCATTTGCTTTTCCGCGCTATTTCATGGATCTGACTCATGCTGAATATCGTCAGTGTTTGCAAACTTGTTGTACGTTGCTTCGACAAAAGCATTTAATCGAACAAAAACTTACGTATCTATTCTGTCGCGTCTACACGTGCATATTTACGATAGGTAAATAGAAAATGCAGGGAACTCGATAAGAGTCGAATGGAAACCGCGAACCGAGAAGTACATCATCGTTAATTTTCCGTTCGCGATTCGATCGTTGGATATCGCGCGCGCAAAAATAATTTCGTTTATCGCGCTTTCCAACATTGGAAGATTTCGTGTTTCGATAAAAGCTGTTCCGAGGTATGCTTTAATCGACGAAATTACCGATGCCGAAATAATTTCAGTTTCGAGTCCTTGGCAACGTATCCCGTTGCGAGGAGGGCTGCAGGATGGGATGGAATGGGTTGGAATGGAATGGAAAGGAAAGGAAAGGAAGGGAAAGGAAAGGGAAGAAGGGTCGGGAAAACGGGTCGATAGTCCGTAAGTTTATATTCCTGTGCGGTCTCTGGCCGCGTCCGGTCGTAGAAAATTTATTTGTCTAGCACAGGCTCGTAACAGTTTTACAGTCTGACGGGTTCTACCAAATAATTCGTCCCACGTTTGAATAATATATCGCGTTTCCAACGTCGTTCAAACGTGACGCGGGACCGCGGCTACGCGTCGAAAGTAACTCGACGCTTGCACCGCGTCGCGCGCCACGCTTTTTACGGTTCTCCCTCGACGATCGGCCGCGGCGGCCCCTATGCAATAATCGTTCGTATGGAAAATATTTTTTGACGCGTTTACGAGCGTGGCCTCTCTCGGTCGGCCTTCGAGTTTCGATCTCGTCCCGGTACCTTGGCAATTTCTCGTAAACTTGGACCACGTACGCTTCGGGCTCTCGGTCGCGGCAAGTATCTATACGAGCTGGTGTCTGAAATCGTTGCATATTCTTTCCGAGTCGAACGGTTTCGTACACCTGTCGGTCGGTAATTTCGTTTCACACGAGCTTCTAATTTACTTACGATCGCGGCGGCGTAAGGGGAAACGCTATCGCGTTTGCTCGTCACCTGGAGACGGTGAACGGGGGGGGTAACGTCAACATTACCTGGACGCGTAGACTCTGTCGAGCTGGTCGTAATCTTTGCTCGGCAAACACTTCTCGGCGAGATACGAAGATCGCGTCTTCTCTTCTCGATGAAAAGAAGGTAGGCTGCGTTTGGCTGGCGGTACCTACGCTCTTTTTTCCGCGCCTCGTTATTAAAGGTCTCTTTAGAGCCCCGGCACCTCTGAAGAGCATCGACCTAGAATTTGCGTCCTCTGTTTGGTTTTCCATCAGCGGACAGTTGGTTCGTGTCTCGGGATAATGAACCGGTTGGCGTGTCTGTTGACATTTTCGATTAAACTGTGCGTAACGACGAAAGTTTTCGCTCTTTCCGGTGCGACGTAAATACGCGATGAAATTGCCGTGGCGCTGCTGGTGGGAACGGTGAAAAAACTTGAAACGTTCGATAGGAATCGAAAGGAACGCGGTCGTTTCGGGAACGAAGCAAAAGTCGTCCATCATTTTTTCTCCCAATCAGAGCGTTAACCGACGGACGATACGCGCCAAGAAAAAGGAAGTATGTATGCTAATGTTCGCGATATAATCGGGTTCGCGATTCCCTTTGGAATCGCTCGTAACGAAAGACCGAGACGTCTCGAGTTGCCAAGTTCAGGGGTTAAGGAACACGCCAAGTACGAGAAATCGTGATTCGAGAGCCGACCGTGCCTAGTCGCGCCGATTGTTTCTCTCATCTCGGTTAATTTCTCGCAATTAGCGCGTTGGCGGTAAGATCGGTTCGTTGCAAGCGATCAATCGCACGCACGGGATCGCGTATACGTTGCGATAGGTTGCGTGTTTCGCTTCTAGAGGCAAAAGAAATAAATGACCGTCTTGTTAGCGATAATCCGATAATAATTTGGATTCGACCCGGTATCTTGGACGCGCGATGCAACCGTGACGTAATCTTGGCGAGGTGCTTAACCGTCCACGATCTCACGCGAAACGAAAATTAGAACTTTCTCCTATTTGTAATTTGGCTGACCCCCAGATCTCTGCTATACGATGTCGCGTACGCTACGTTATTCCACGATTGCGAGTAAAATCAATTTCACGCGGGGCATCGACACCTCCGTAGAACGTAATAACGTGCAACGAAGTCTTGCGGAGAGGTCATTGCATCGTTTAGATAGGGTGGAGAGCAGAACCTCGAGTGGCATGCTCCTCGAACGATTATAATTTTAACGCGTTCTTTCGATTCATAACACTTCCGCTCGTGTCGAGACCGCGATTGCCAACGATCGCTCGTTCGACTCGTTCGATCGTGTCCCGCGAAGCAACTCGATCATTTTGAAAAGATTACACAGTTTCGTCTTTCCACGAAGTTTGAGATTAGTCCTCGCGTACCGCGGAGTAGGCAATCTTCCGCGACAGGCACGATAACGTTGCAAGCTCGTCCGCGCGATTAACGGTGGTGAAATCACGGCAAAAATTTATCCGATTGACGCTCCGTGCTCGACGAGGGAGCATCGGCACTTTTCACCTCTCGCGGTTATTTTAACCGAGCGGATAGCCGACGACGAGAGGCGCAGCAGCTCGTTGGCTCGCGGGTCACGTTCCTCGTCTCGTCTCGTCCCGCCTCTGACAATACGGCTGCTCGATGGAGGCCGGTCATCGCGTCCAGCCAGCGTAGTCCACTGTCGGACCAGAGAACCATTCGCCACCGTGCATCCTATGGGACCTTGGCAGTGACAAACTGTGCAGCCATCGTATGCTCTCTCTCTCTCTGTCTCTCGTCTCTCGTTTTTCCGACGTGTTCGGGTCAGCCAGCCCGCGAGAGTCTCCTGGAATTCTTTGTTCCGCATTGAGTCGCCTCGACGCGCTCGTTGTCTCGGGTCAACAAACTCCATCACCTGGACGTTTGCTCTACGATAGCGCTATCGATCGTCATCGGTGTTTATCGTAGCAACATATTTTTTCTCGGTTAAAACAATGCGTTTCTTTGAAACTTTTCGAAGAGCGCGATACGACCGATTCTTAGTCTTCTTTCCGGTAATATTTTTCTGGACGACGCGGGAAAGTTAAACGTTCGCGAAGAATACGTCGAGTTTTCCCAGCGTTAGTCGACGCGAGAAACGCGTTCGTTTCTTACGAGGAACCGCTTCGAGATTGTTTATTTGGTAACGCGGCGGTTGCAAGGATAGATGAAACGATTCGAGTTTTCGCGAGCGAATAAACGTATACGGTTGTTCTACAAACTAGAGCAGACGAGACCAGATGAAAGGCGCCAGCTAACCAAGTGTGTAGTTAGCCACTCGACTGGCAATCGGTCTCCCCTATGGAACCTTGGCAGTGACAATCAGCCGTATGCTCGCATATCTCTTTATAGCGTGGCGGTTTTGTCCGGCGTATACCCGACGTATACTTCCTTATTACGTAACCACGCTCAGGAACTCGCGAAGGTTTCAAACGTCGCCATCCGACTCGTTTTAAGCGTAACTCGATTTCCGTCCCTTTCTCGTTTCTTTTCCCGAAGGAAAAAGCAGCGAGGGTGTGTATTCGGTTATCGACGCGGCCCATTGTTTAATTAATACACCGTGGATCAACGAAGGACAAATTAATTCAGCTCGCGACGTAATTTATTTCGCATTGTCCCGTAATCGGTGGGCTGAATGAAAGAGAAAGCACCGTGAATCGTGGCACACCGATCGAAGAGGGAATGCAAATTAATCTCGGATCCTTTGCCTTATTTGTCACGCTCGTAGATCTAACGTCAAACCCGGATCCGAGTGAAACTAATTTCGCTCGTTACGCGGAAAGGAATTAAGAGTTGTGAAATGAAACGACTGGAAACTTTGGTATTTTTGCGATACTTGAATACAAAATTCGTAGATACCTGATAGCGATGAAAAAAGCGTTTGAAGCGGGAAAATACGGTTGAGCGAAAAGCCTCACCGGCTTGTGCCGTAGGTGGGCGTGCGACGAGAGTCCTAACGAGTGTGGGTGGCTGATGATTATAGTCGCGCCGTAACGTACCGCGACGGATTTGTGGCTCGTAAATTACACGAGTTCAAGGATAAACGAAGGACGCGGAAAACCCTAATCCGAAAAGGTGTGATTGATAGGTGCGAGATTTTTTATGAAATTGTCTAGAGCCGAAGCGTCAGCTCCGGCACCTTATCTGCGGTACAAGGAATAGAAGGTGAGAGATAGGTTTTATCGTCCCGTCGGTAGCGACGATAATTCGACGTCGAGAGAGCGATAAAGAGGAGACTCTCGAGATGCTTATGTAAAACAATTTATTGGATGGTTACGCACGATCGTCGAGTACCAGCCGTGTCTGGATTCGAGGTCGACTTTTCGATCGACTTGGCAAACCGATGGGAGGGAAGCACGGCCTAAATCGCGTCTTTAAGTCCAATACGATACGCGATTGCGGCACGTGATCTAATCTCGTCGCCGGAGTCGCTCGGTTCCGCTTGGTTCGGCTTCGAGCCACTCGGTTAAATCAATTTCCGATCGGTTCGCTCGATTTTCGTCTTTTTCTCCGGTGCTTCGCGAAGCCTTTTTCGAGCGTCGTCGGAAAGATGTCGAGATCGAACCGCGACCGGCATACAAGCTGACCCGTTTTCCGTGAATGTTCATTTTCTCCGAACAAAGTCAACATCGATCGATCGGTCGGTCGATCGATTCGAAACAGCGAAAAGTTTAACTTTACGAACGAGTACGACGTCGCGAGGAGGAAGGGAAAACTGTCTCGGACCAAAGAGAATTTGATACAATCTACGAGCAAGTGGAACGTGGACGTCGTTTTATTCCCATCATCGATCGACGGTGGTCGAGCGCGTTAATTGCTGCGTAATTCTAATTAGCGAGCTTTCCCTGTCGCGAAAGAACGAACGGATTCGAATCACGTTTATCACGCGACGATAGTACGCGTGTAGGCGAAGCGATACACACCGCTCGACAATTCGTTGTACCTTTCCTGACGTCGCGTCGGTGGGTCATTACGATTCTCACGCTCCCTTTACGATATTTCACAGTACGTTCTGTCGCCGGGAAACCGCCAGATTCACGTTCGTTTCTATCTCTCCGTAAAACGTTAACGCTACGATTGTTTTCGAAAAGAGGGTATTTAATCGCGCGGTAAACCGATAACGAGAAGCATTCGCGTGCGGGCAAATTGGGTTAGCTAGATCCGTTGGCGAGAAACGGTGAAAGCCTCATCCGCGAGTGATCTCTCGCGACGCGTTCGTGCCCTAGTCGACGATGAATTCGTAGTGGACGTTTCTACGCAGGGAGCGGTCTACGATACTCGCTCGTTAACCTTTCGTCCAAAGTAAACATTACGATTACACTGTTATTGAACGCTGCCCCTTTATTCTCGTGTTTATCTTCAGCGTGTGCGTTACGTAAACAGGACTTGTACACTTCGCTACGATACTTCTATATTTAGCACGGTTATGTCACGTTATGCTACGCATAGCGCGACTAATTTTTCGATCAAATTCATTCAAACACTCTCGGTAACTGGTTGTTATCTTTAGACTATCGATCGGTCGAGCCTTGCCGAGCGTTGCGCGCGTATTCTTTTTTCGTTGAGAAGGAAAGTATTCGAGGGTTTGTTCGATGTTGAGCAACCGATTCTGTACGCGAGTGTTTTTTATTTGTTAACTGTTATCGTTGCGGTGTTCGTGCGTAACGTTTGTAAGACGAAGCATCTCGTCGTCGTCGTCGTCGTCGTCGTAGGATTAGCTGTAACTCTAATGGAAATGTGCCAAAATTCGTGCTAATGCGGGACCGATTCGTGAACTAGGCTGTCGAACATTATTCCTGGTAATTAAAGTCGCTGCATCTCCTTCGATTCGATATCCAGCGGCATATTAGATTTCTCCGATCCTGCATCGAGCATGCGAACGCGCTCAGACGAGACGTAACCGCTTTCTTAGGACACCTACAAGTTCTTCCGGGGCGTGAAGTACGCGTACCTGTTTTAAAAGTCGCGCAGACACTTTGATCGCGAGTAGTCGCGATACCGATATCGCGAGCGCACTCGCAGGGGCGGGTCGCGAAGACGGAAATCGATGTGGGTATAATCGAACTATGTATCTCGCACGCTAAGTACCATGGATTGTGTTCGCATCGAAATTAATAGGCCGCTATTACTTGGCCTAGCGAATCGAGTAAATACTCGGCTGGCTCGTATCTGGTACGACGGGCTGTCTCTCGAACGAAAAGAATAGACAGTTTGGTGATGCACCATTTACCATGAGGGACGCGCTTTTATTGCGATCGGTGAGCGACGATAGGCATCGATGACATTCGAGTCGAAGGCCGACGATAGCTGTTAACTCCGTCCAGAGATTGTCGGGAGCAAGGACAAATTGAACACGAATCTTTATTTTTTTACTCGGAGCGTAACAAATCCCAGCGACTGTGTTGTTTTCGTTTCGCGAAAAGGTAGTTTTTGAGCACGTGCCAAAACGCGAGGATAAAGTACGGGGTTTGTTTCGTTACGTTCGCGAGATAACCGCTCGCCAAGTTTTACCCTTTCGCGAGTAAATTATACCCGTCGTTTCCCCCAGCGGAGAAAGGGCCAGCGATCCGTCGTTTTATCAAACGCAGCTGATTCGCTGTTATCGCGGTCGTTAAGTTTCTAACGAGAATCGAATAGTCGTCCTTGAAATTTTACTTTAAACAGTTTTAAATGACATCGAGAAAACTTTGGTGGGTTTGGCGAAGCGCGATGGTTCTCCTTCTCGGCCGAGGGGTGGGGGCGTTAAGTTTGATCGAATCTACGATACCCGATCCCGTCGAAATACCACAAGTTCGTCCCCTCGATTTTCAAATATTTGGCCGAGAGCCAAGCTCTCCTCTTCTCATCGGACGCGACGCGACGCGACGCGACGCGACGCTGCACGGCGACCGAGTCGAGCGCCGCGGAACCCGCGACATCGGATACGTATTAATGGACAAACCTCATCAACGGTCTGTTAAAGACGCGTTTAACGATGCCGCCGCAACCCGACAGCGGTTCGCGTTTCCGTGTCCCGGCTTTGCAGCTCATAAATCCCACCGACAACGAACCCGGCAATGCGTCCACTGAAACGCATCCGGTAATTGGCTCGGCATGCACGCGTACGCGATATCGGCCGTTCTTGCTCTCGCGACGCGTTCGTGTTCGTTTCGTCACCTCGCTCGTCGCGATCCTCCAGTTTTCCAATGTTTCGAGGAATTACTCGATTCCGTATAAATACCAACGTTACGTTTTACGAATCCGCTCCGCTCGATCGAAGAATAATGAATTTTCTCGAACGTCGAATCGTTTCCCGGTCCGCGGCGATGCAACGAAAAAGTCGCCACCTAAAATCTGCGCGCTCCAGTTGTCGATGCATTCCGCGAGACAAGTTTTTCGCGTCGTCGATCTACCTCCGATTTTATCTCGGCAATTTCTGGAAGGCAGCCCCGTCAGCCATTAGCTGCTGACAAGGCTGCAAGAAACGAAGGGTTAATATCGTGCTTTATCGATTTCGCGTCATGCTAAACTGCTCTCTGCCACCGGTGGAAGCCATATCCGCGTCCCTTCTCGCAGTCGCTGTAGCACGAAACTTTTCTTGTGGTTCACGGTCGACGTTTTCGCGCGTCCGCCGCGAAAACTCGAGCGAATCGAATGAAAACTTTAAAGCCCGCGAAATTATCTAACTTTATTTTAGTTATATACTTTTACTCATCGACTGGAAAACCTTTGCGAACACACGGCGTCGCGCAATCTGGACGGTAACGATTTTTCTCCACGCAACGTTCGAAGGCGTTGGTAAGGGGGAAATCGAGAGGCGAGGTCGACATTCGAGGAATCTTCTCCGGCGAGCTAGCTTACCTGTACCTGTTCGTGCATTACCTTCCGTTAACTCCCGTACATACCGTTATCCATTCCTCGCGTTTGCAACCACCAGCTGTGCCGGTCGAGCCGGAATTCGCGTAGGTCTCGATCTCCCACGATCGCGAGCACGCGCGCGCTCGCGTACACACACACACTCTCTCGTACACCTTTACTCTTACTTTCGCCCAACGACCTGCTATTTATTGCTAATCGAGTGGCGGATATCGACCCCATTTTTTAACTTGGATTTCTTGTACGCTATCGATCGCAAGACCAGACATTGAGTCGTCCGTTTTGTTCGCAGAATATGAAGTGAGCGAATCGAATCTCCTTCAGGAATGACATCCTGACGAGAGAGCAAAGTTAACCATCGCGATGGATCCACCAGCTACGAGCAAGGTTCTGCGAGCTCCTAGCCTGAAGAGGGGCCAGGAGAACGTCAAGATACAGGACAGGGTGAGTCGAAAGTTTGCGACGAATCTTTGCCCTCGTTAAATTCCCGTATTATTTTCCTAGTGGTTTTCTTCCGTTTGGAGAAGCCGGGTAATCGAGAAGTTGTAAAACGAATCCAAATGATAGCAAATCACTGGAGCAGCAGCTCTTACTCTTATCGTCGTTATCGATGTTATTTGTTCGTTACCGCGGTACGTCTATATCGTTTGGCGCAATTTAAGTGTGCGCTTGCATTCATTTTTATTATACTTTGTGTTAATGTTATCTGGAGTGTAATCGGATCGATTCGCGTAAAAACTGCTACGAACGTATCGCAAGGTCTCGGGTCTCCAATTCCGATCCAGGCAATTCCCGATTCCCTGGGTATTCCGCGCGATCGGGCATGCATTCGATTCTTCGGAATGGAAAGTGACAGCGATTGGTCGAACAAACGCGTCGCGATGCGCGCACGGGTTCCTCGTAGCGGATCACGGCGGAGCTGACGTCGCCAAAGACAATAGCCGCAGCTCGACCGTGTCGGGTCGTCGTTGCGCGCCGGATGCACATTATGCATCCCTGTCGATGCAGCTGCAGCAGCAGCACCACCACCACCACCAGTAGCAGCCCCGGATTGACGTCACGGCGATTCTCCTTTTTTTCGAGGACCTCGCTCGTCCGCTCGTCTCCATCCGAATCGGTCTCGGTGTTTGTACGCGCGGCGAGTTTGCGCGCACGCGATTCTCTTGCGGCACGCATTCCGCGTCCAGCGTACTTCTCGAGAAGGTCTTCCAGAATCCCGACGCGTCCACTTTGTGGAAAATTCACCGCTCGCTTCCACGCTACTTTCCCTCTCGGCGACGTTCCTGTTCGCGGATCGAGTTACGTATCCACGCGCGAGCCGTGCCGCGTGCGTTTGCACTCGCTGCCCCAGTTGCATCGAGTCCGAACTAACGACGTGTCGTTTCTCAACGGATGGCTAAGGCGTCTACAGCTTATCGCGGGCTTTTCGCTTCTATTTCTGAAATTGGAATAGCTTCTTCGGCGAATAAATCGACGACGAAACGGGACCGTTCGAACAAGTGGTCGTCGACAAACGTACAGACTTCTTTACCGGCTGTTCCACAATCTTGAAGACTACGACGACAGGCGCTCCCTGCCAGTCGAATCGAGAAGCGCGTCTTACGGTTTTACAACTTCCTCGTCGATCTTATCGTGCGCTCCTTCGCGAAAATCTGCGAGCACGCGGTCTCTTCGTCTCTTGGAGAGACAGAGCAGCGTGACGTAAAAAGGGAGACCGTGATTCAAGGTCGGAAGGTGGTGACCTCGAGCAGGATTATTTTCCGCCTCGTGAACGGTACGCTAGACGAAACATACACCCACAATTTTCCGATAGTTCCACCTAGATATATACCTATAACGCAGGCCATCCTAGCAACGTCTTTATCTCCGGAAACACTTTTCCCCGAAAATCGTTGAGCCAGAATTCGGAACTCGTTCTTGCCTGACCAAGACCTCGGCAAAGTTCAATTGCGATCCTGGCTCGAAACAGGTGTACCGATCGCAGCTGGTGCAGGTCGTTGACCGAGTTTGACACACTTTACACGGTCAACCATCGGCTTTTACTTTTTCTCGAAAGAGCCATTGAGAGCGGTTCGAAGACCTGGTCGATCGCATCGGTTCGGAATCCCTTTCGGTTGCGGATGTCGTTTCGGATACCTCTTCGGACGTACCGATAAAACCTTCGAAACGAATCCGATTCACGTTCTCCGTTACGCGTGCCACGGGCTTATTCGTTTCAACGTTTTACGATCAGGTTTCATTACGTATCTTTACGTTTAGCAATTCTGAGTTTTATTCGTGCGAATCGCGCGAAAAAACTAGCAACGGAGAACAGAGTCGGATGCCCATCGCCAGCTACGACTTCCTGTTTTGTCTAACGGTACGATTCACCGGTGATTCTTCCTCGGCGCTCCCAGCAGCTCATCTATCGATCTGCCTACCCATTTTCTTTCTTTTCTTTTTTTTTTTTTTTGTTTTTAAATTAATCCGTTAATTCGTCAAAATTAGTCCACGTTTAGGGAGTGCATAGAATACGAGAACGCGGTGTTTGATAATTTCACATCGGCGGTTCGATAAACCTTTTAGGCGTTATTACATCGGAAGATAAAACAGCTAATACGAGACACACCCTTTGCTTGCCACCAGCCCTTTCTCGTCTGCTACGTACCACACGCTTTTACTCCTCGTCTGCGCGAGGTTTTAACAGAATTGCTTCTTATCACGCGACCCTCCGTATTCCTCTCTTTTTTTTATTTTCGATTCCACGGACGACCGGCGAGTACACGAACGAGTTTAATATTACCTGTCGAGTATGGATGAAAAGGTGTGCACTTTTTATTGAAAACGTCTACTCGGATAAAAATCGTAGTCATTCCATGGACGTGGTCCTCCGCGTAACAAAAACGATTCCAATTTGCATGTCGACCGATTCGAAGGTCGTCGGCGATATCGTACCCGGCGGAATACGTGATCGAAAAGGTCGTGTCTCGACCGATAATGGATCTCGCGGATACTAATTTCCGATCGCGGAAGCGGAAGAGACGTTGCTTCCACGGGACGGATGCGCAGATCAGTGCTTGAATTAATTATTCGCTCGCTCCATTCTGGTCGCACGAGTTCTGCCGTGAGTTTGCTCGAGTTCATCGTCGTTCGGGCTTAACGTACATTGTCCCGATCGGATATTTATACGCCCGAGTTCGAATCGGTCTGGCACACGTTTCGAGGAAACATTTCGGGCATGCATATTCAGCGTTTCGGTGGTCGTTCGCGATTCGCCGGTTGCGTGGAGCGTTTCGATTCTGGAAGCGCGGTCTCGCTTTCGGAGTTTTACTTTCTTGAGTACGGATCGATAGCGGATGATTTCGCGGGAACGAACCAGACCGAATTCGAGTAACGCGCGTAGTTCTCGCATTTCATCGGCTACGCCGTTTTCACGCTGGACGACACGCGATACGTTTCGGGATTTCGTCACGCGTCCGAAATCTGGCGACGCGAGCGAGAGGACGACGCCTTCGACGATGACGGTTCCGCGGCCGTGAAGGCACCGAGTTGCTTCACCGACGTGGGTGGAAATTTCGTATTCGTCGACCTTAACGATCGAGGAGAAGCGGAGAAGTGCCCACGTATAGCAATCCGGCATAAACAAACGTTCTCGAGAACCTTCCAGACCGGAGTTTCATCGATGATCGTTTCGGGACGCTAGAAAAACGTAGAATGCGTCGTTCGTCTAATTCGCTCCTTTCCTCTAAAAAAACAAGTAGTTGGTTAAGATTGGACAACGTTTAGGCACGATTAGCGAGGGTATTAAAGGCGACCCGTATCCGGGAGAACTAGTAGAAAAAACGTCGAGCAAAAAGGAGAAGAAAAGAGGACTCGAATGGCCATCGGTGGCAAAGGCCTGGCAAGTTGCAGGTAGGATATAGTCGCGATTCGCGAGCATGGGAGTGGGACGGACGGAGGGAGGGGGAGGGAGGGGGGGAGGAAGTATCCGAGATAGTCGGATAGAGGAGTAGAGCAAAGAACGGCTCAGTCGAGAGTTGGACGTCCCCCGTCGTTGTTGTTTCTGACTCGCGGTTCTCGTTAGCGGTCACGCGAGAAGGGACCGGTGCGAGTAATTACCAGGATTCGGTGATCCGTCCAAATTGTTACGTAACACCGCCGATTTCCACGAACCGCAGAGGCCGAATCCGCGTCGTTGGAACGATCGAGTCGAGTCGAGCAACTCTCGCTTCGCTTTGATTTCTGGCAGTGTTTCGGACAAGTTTCGCGCGACGAGAGGCGTTTGATTTACACCCGGCTGCGCTCCAAGTCGTTGCCACGCTCGTCGTTCGAGCGCCTCGACTTATTTACGCGCGTTCAAAGTGCCATATAAACTCTCGAAAGTGACATGTAGCGCGCGTTGTCTGCGCGTTCGGAGGACGTACGCGTTCCATCTCGGTGGGACGCACAAGAAGCGCGTGCCAACTCGGAGTCGATACCCTCGACGAGGAACGGTGAAGTGGTAGTTAAACGCTAGTCGTAAACTGGCGTTCGCCGCGAGTTCCTTAAAACATCCGACGTTTCGATGGAACAGAAGCTAAGTGGTTGCCCCGTGATCCGTGTTCTCCTCGAAAGCCTCGAGAAGAACTATCTCGGTCGCGATTTCTCGACGAGGGACAAGGTTTGTCGTCGGACGTCGTCCCGCGACTCGAGGGAGAAAGCGAAGATCGTCGACGGAAAACGACGAGAGATGTTGGAAACGCGACAGTTCGGATAGTAGGTGACGCGTGCGAAAAAGCGGTGAAAGACGAGCGATACTCGACGCGAAAAATGGCGCTGATCACGTCCAGGAACAGCTCGCCCGTTGTACGGGACAAAGAGAGTATTCCGGCCTACGACGTAAGTATACGCAACATGTTACGCGATTATCTTCTCGCGCCTACTGCCGCATGGCGGTGGCACCACGCGCTGCAGGTGCAGCTGCCCCGTATTCCGCAACTTTTATTCCGTGTACGCGATCGAGTTCGCGTACCGCGCAAAAGAAAAATATCGCGAAACGAAAACGTCGCTCGATGACGCTCCCGACTCGTGGAATGAGTTTCCAATTGATTACGGCCGCACGATAACTCGGAAAACGAACGGTGCCGCGAGTCCAATTATTCTTCGAGAGCGATAAGGAAGTACCGGTTTCAACGTGTGCATGTTCCGTGCACGTATGCCAAAACGCATTTCCGTTGGCGTTAACAGGCACGTTGTCGTTACCGACAATCGCGTTATTTGCATTCCGCTCGGTCAGGATTATCGTCGCGGAATAGCAGTCTCATTGGTTTCGTCCTCTTCTTTTTCAATAAAATGTAAATCCTCGTAAAATTTCTTACGTATCGCGGCGAAACTCTTTGTGCGTTTTCAAACGATGTTACGAATTTATCTTCTGCCGTGAAAAGCTTTGCATTATGGGACGGTCCCTCGACGGCGCGTTAATGGCAACTCGGAGCAACTGTACCTCGTACGATTTGCATCCGTTTTACGTTTGCAGTTCCTCCTCTATTCATACGATGCGAAAAATCCTCACGCTGCACCTCGCCAGCTAATAGACCGGCATAATCGTTATCTTCATCAAGAGAGAGAGAGAGAGAGAGGCGCGACCCGTTCACCTGCGTTTCCCCAGGGGTTTCTTCGGAAACGATATTCGAATCGACGCGCAACTAGGAACATTATTATTAGCGCTTTGACAATGCCATTGTACGAATGTTAAGGAGTCTGCTTTCACAATTTCCCTAAGCGCTCTTCGAACGTCTTTCAAAAATATTTCGCTCGGATACGTAGAAGAAGCTTCGATTGTAAAGTATCGTTGACCTATTACGGTTAACCTACCAACCCGGTACGGAGACATACATTCTCGATGGAAAGATTACCTCGACCTCCCTGTAAACAATGGACAATTAAGTGTATAATTTCGAGCTCCCGTTGAAGAAGGATTAACGAACGTATTACGTAGGTAAACAGCGCGTAAATACTTTTCGTGCGAATAGACGAAGGAGCGATGCGCTCGTTAAAAAATGCGGGTTACGAACCGTTTGGCTATGGCTGGCTTACGCAGTTTTCTCGCGGTCAACGCTATTACCGTTCCATATTAGGCTCCTTAGCGTAAATTGTACCCATTACACCGACATCTCGCGACGCGGCCATTATTATCGTCGTTCCGCTCGATTTCGTTATTCCGCGAAAAACCTTCGGAAGATGGAACTTTGCATATGCTTTCGAGATTTCGTATACGCGGAGAGAGTTTCCGAAAGCGATAGTTAGCGTGAACGGGCAGGCGTCGGTGTTTGGTAGCGTTAGTTTCGAAAACGCTTCCAAACGATCGAGGTAATTTCCATTCTCGTATCGAAAAGACATTCGATCCAAGTTGCTCGTACAGTTTGTTATCTCGCGAAATGATCGGAAACATCGATGCAATTAAAGCAACGGAAATCGAGTCTCGTAGAAAACGTCGGTTGACGACGGTCGCGATTAACCCGACCGTGGCATTCTCACGACCGTAACCGCGGTAAAAACGATCGGAAACGCGTCGCAAAGTTCATCGTAATAGTTCCGACTTTCTTAGTTAATTATAGTTACCTAGTGACCGCTTACGAGGACAGGAATCGTGCTCGATCGACTACCTGCTAATTCCTATGGGAAGCATCGAGAATAACGCGATGTCGTGCTCGTAGGCCTCCGACAGCAAGATGCGACGCGAAAAAATGTGTTACAAATTTATCGATATCGCGAGTTAACTCGAGGAACCGGTACTTGTCGTTCATGCACACGTAAATTTACGCGTCTGTCGTTGGTTAACCGGTGCACCTTTGCAGAGACCGGCTTCCACTCGCGTTTAGCAGACACGGCTCGCTCGCTCGCTTATTCTTATTCTTCGACGACGCGATATAACTGTACCAGGGTGTGGCTTACACGCCGAGACGGGAAAACGGTCTTGCACGAAACTCATAATAGCCCGTTAGATCGATCTGCTATGGTAACGCGAACGCGTACATGCATACGACCGCGAAAACACCATGCAAGCGCCGACCTTTGCTGCCTTCGACGTTTTAAGCTTGGTCCACGCGCGCGACGTATCTACCTCTCGGCTGAACCGAGCAACGCTATCTTTTGCTACGAATAAACGTAAGGTCGTCGGCAAATCATAGGTAGGTATTTAAAACACGGTGCGAACCGAGTTTTATCCATCGAGAATCTCCTCCCACGATACTCGTGTGCCGTTTCGCGATGCTTTTCGAGGATGCTCGTCGATCGAAGATATTCATCGCGTACTTTCGGCTGATTTACAGTCTGGAATATTCCTGGCGGGCGCCAGTGAAAAATTCCGTTCGCGGCTGATATCGATCAAGCATGGGTTTCAACGAGTACCGTTTTGCATAGTCCGTTGGCAAAGGGTCGTGCGAGCGTTTTCCTGTAACGTCGTCGTAAGAATACGTTTTACTTGGAGCTCGGAACGATTTAAGAAACCGATAGAATAACTTGTTATTCTTGAACGCGTCGTTCGTTTAGTATTTCGGTGGGTATCCAAGTGCAAAGAAACGCCTTGGAAAAGTGGGTGGGTAGCTTTGGTCGGTCGCGGCATCTTTATTCGCGCAAGAGCACGCGAGGTTTATCACCGCCAAGGATGGGTATTACCCTTGAAGCGTAACATTTGCGCGCAAAATCGACGCGATCGCAAGTTCCGCGGCTCTCTTCATTCAGACGCGACGAACCCTGCCTCGTATTATGTAAGCCTTCGTATTATGCCGAAGGAGACCTTGTCTTCCATCGGCCGTGCATTACGTCATCCCAGGCTCTATCGCGAATCGCGATGCACCAACTACCGCTGCTGCTCCTCTACCGTGACGCCTGCGTTAGTCTCGCAAATTACGTCTCGTACGCGGTGTTGCTTTTTTCTTCCCACTACGCGTACAACCTGTTACTCCTCCCTTTTCTCGAACGTTTCTCCAAGTGAAATTTTTTGCGGGAACGCTGGAATACGTCGACCAGAAGAAAGAACGATCCCTCGCCTCTTACCTAACACGCTTTCAAATGTAATCGTTGTATCGCATCGATTATAATTTTCGGGTGACGCGTTTTCTTAAGCAGAGCCATGGTACGAACCATGGCGAGATTCTTTCTAATTACGACGTAGACGATTTCGCGAACACGCGCGAGCGGCGCGGCAGCATCGAAAGGCAGGCTTCGAGCATCCGTATTTGGCTCGTGCCCACGTAACTTTAACCGACCGACGCGACCGCCTTGTTGCAACGGACCATGCATTTCTGCATTCTTTTCATTGTATCGACCGACAAAACGTTCTTCGAGTCTCTCATTATCTCGGCCAGCGCGCGCGGTGCACCGCGTAATAGATAGCCTGGTTGCCAGGAATCGGCGCGCGATTCTCGATTCGTCGTCCCGTCCTCGCTTCTTTGCATCATCTTGGACGATTTCCGCGCGTTCGATCGCCTATCGATTACCCGGTCCCGATTCCGTTGCCAATGACAAATTTCTCGCACGGCCGACCTGGCGTCCTCGCCGTGTTTTCCGAACAAACTGCAATCGCACCGCCGCGTATATTTCCATAGTCCGAAGTCTGAAGCAGCGTTTCCTAAACTTTTGTATACTCGCGTTATTCCGTGGCTGTTCGTAATTCCTAAATCGTACCGCTGCAAGGATTCTTAAAACGTCACTGGACGATTGGTGAACTCATGCTCGGCACGTAAACAAAGAAAACTGGTTTTGCTTCCTCTGCAACGAAGCCCGTATAGTAAAACGCGATCCGGTACGTATATAAAATGTGCATTTATGGGTTTACGAAAGTCGTAGAGGAACGCGACAAAAAGGAAATCCATCAGGTGCAACCGTGACCGTTTTCTGTCTCTCGTTAAGAAGACGCGTCAACAGTGCCGACGAGTGCCACTTTCGTTACCCGCGATGTCTAGAATACGATACGAACGATAGGTACACGCGTATCGAGGGAGAAGGAAACGTGCAAGAAATTGATTATCGCGCGTTAACGTGGATGAGGACGTTGGACTGAATCATCGCTAAAAGCATCGCAACCGCAACCGGTTCGTCTCGAAGTAAACGTTGTTATTCGATTGATGAACGGCAGCGCGAGTATGTACTCGGTACACGTTACACTACGTGTGCTCTCGGCTGGCAGGAAGTTACGTAATCGAAAGGTTTGGGCAATTGGTATCGTGAAATTTGCAGGAATCGGTCATCGGTATATCCTTGGACGACGTTGCGGTCGTTTTATGGCATCCGTGCATAAGGCATCTGGTCACGCGCACCTTACGACACACCGTGCGTTTTCCAGCGCGTGTTCCGCGAAACTGCACCGGCAATACCGATCGTGTTGCGAAACCTTTCGTCCAACGACCATAGATGTACATACACAGAAATCCGTGGCACGCGCGCGCTCGTGCCCACATCCAGTGCGTTACGATTTCCATGGACCAACGGCGGACGGTGCTCGCAAACATCGACAAGAATCTCGCGCGCCTCGATAGGTGTAGGTCGATTCCATTAACGCGGTCGTTTCAAAGCGATCGTAGATCGTCCACGCGGGGCATGTTTTTCTTTCGAAACGCCTGCCGTCGGTTTTCATTGCGAGCCACGTTGTTGGCAAACGCGTGTCCTGCTTCTGGGCCTTGCTCGCCAACTTTCCCTCCAAGGTCTGCCGTCGTTAGACGGATTTCTCATTGTTGTACTCCGCGCCAATTATCCTGTTCTTCGAGCTCGATCACGGACAATTAAGCAATTTAGCAGCCCAAATGCGCCGCTGCTCGGAGCCGCAGTTAATCGGAGAGAAAGTCTCGGCATCGTCCGCGGAGTAATCGAGTCCCGATTCCAAGGACCGCTCGTTACAAATTTGTCTCCTTACAATTACTCATTTTCAGCGTCCTCCGTCTTTCTCGCGACGCTCGGTCGTTACGCGAACAAGATCTCGTTTCGAACTCGTAATGCCGTTTTACTCCTGGTATCTTGGACGATTTTTCCCAGCGAGTCTTTGTAAATAATATCGTTTAGACGCCTACGCGATATCCAACCTAGTCGACCGCGTAACGGACCAATGTCGCACGAAAGCCGCAATCAAGGTACGCGAGCATAGCTCTCGTCTCTGCCTACGCCGATCTCGATTCTCCGCGAACCATATACAATCCGCGCGTAACTTCCGCTGATACAAATGGCAGGATTCTACAACGAACTCGCCGAGGACTCGGCAACGATCGCGATCGCCTCGAGCATCCATGACGCGATCGCTCGTTTCGATTTACTGTCTGTTAATGGAGCAACGATTGCGGTTAATCGTTTGCATCGATTGTGGCGAGCTTGTCGTTCACTTTACACCGTTTCGTTCCGTTTCCGAGTAAGTAATGTTCGAAGAAGCAGATTCGCGGTAACGTTGGCAGCATCGAACGAAACCACTGCACCGGAAAACCTGCGTGTTCGCGAGATTTGTAGAAAATATGGAACGGCTAATTACGAATCGACGGAAACCGTTCGAGTTTTCTCCGTTTTCAGATTTCAACGCTGCTCGACTTTAACGAGATATACGTTGACCGTTTTCCTATCGTATCCTCGGTGTTTCGATTACCAAACTCGTCTTGATCTTTGGTGTGCCCGCGAAGCCAAAGCCCAACGAAGAGAGCTCGTTCGCTTTCGCGAGTCGATCGTCGCCGACGTTGCGTCGATTTGCAAGGAATTGGCTCAGTGGGTCGTAATTACAAACGAATGATCGATGAAAGTTTCAGGGAGAGCGCAAGTGTCTTTTCATCGTCCCTCGAAGGAAAGTCGCTACGAATCACCGATCGTTACGAGTTGCATTCATGGTTTCGGTCGAGACACCGCCGCGCGCCGCTTTCTAGCAGCGAACGTATGTGCGGTAACCGAGCTGTTTACCCCAACGATAAAACCCTTTGTTCGACTAGCCCGTTTCAAATTCGATCGTGTCGCGACATTAAACGCGTTCGAAATTATTATTGTACCATAACTTTGCTTCCCATTTGTTACAGATAAAGCTGGAACGTGTACTCGGCGTAACCGTGTCGAGCAATGCAGCCCTGGACTGCGACGCGACCAGCGAGCTGGTCGCCTATCCTGCCGGGTGAGTTTAAGACCGGTCTCATCGTTTTCTCTGATCGATTCCTTCGACGTATCGCGGATCCCATGCCGCTTCGCCATTCATACCTTTCGCGCGAGTGTCCCCTTCCGACTTTCACGGATTCGAGTGCGATTAAATATCGCGCGTCGAACGTGCAATTTTGTTCTTCGCGCGTTACGTTCGAGACCTCTTCAGCCGTAATTAGAACAATGTGAGAGGAGAAAGATAGATAGAGGTAGGGTTAGAGACAGAGAGTTTAACGACACGAATCGTGTTACAAATCTGCTGACTTTAAGGCCGGCCGATATTCGTGGGAACGGCCGCGAGAAGAAACGCTAAAGAGACCGCATAAACGCGGCACACGGAACAGCGGGATTATCGCGATCAGCCGGCGATATCGAATCGCGATATTTCGACGACGAGATGCTTACCTCGATCGCGCACCTGACCGACATCACCTCTGCGAACCGATAACCGTCGAGAGCTTCTATTTTGGATCTTTCTCGGATCACCGGATTCAACGGATCGGATGTTCCGACTGTGCATTTACAAAGCGCGACCGTGAAAGAAAGTTTGAGTTCGTTAGCGCGAACAGCAGAGAAAAAAAAAACGCACGCGCGATTCCTTTGGTCACGGATAAACGCGGACAACACAAAAGAAGCACCTCGCGGTTTGTTTCTTCCTTGGTCGCGCGAATGAAAGAATGGCGAAAGTGCGATGAAGAGATTACGTTGGTTTATCGCACGCTGCGTAGCGAAAGAAGCGTTTTGTCCGCGTCACCGTCGATTCTTTCTTTCCGCGTTCCCGTTGCGTTTCTAAATTTTTAGATTTTCGCGAGGTAAATCTCGCGAATCGTAGGCAACTTGGTTCCCGTCTGGAACAAGCCCGAGCCGAACGGCTCGCCATCGCCTTGGCAACGCGGCAAAGTCGAATGCAAGCGACTATGTACGATACTCGGTCGGAAATCGGGTCAAGAGAGAGGTGAATGGACCAAAAGATTCCATGTCCGAGATCCTTCTCTGCCGATACTCGCGTATCGGTGACAATTAAATCTCTCGATCGATCTGCCAATCTCTGGAGACTTCCCATGGCCTACGTTCTTTGCGTCTTTCTCGCGTTCCTCGAGCAGGGAGTACGCGTGTTTACGCGTGCGTGAATTAAACTCCGTAGGATCGAAAGTAGGTGGAAGTTGCGTGCTTTGCATTTCTCGACGCGTCCGATTATCGCTCGCGCTGTTACTCGAGCGAATCTTATGTCATCGCTTTTGGGAACATTCTTTTACCTCGTTCCGTTCCGTTCCGTTTCGTTCCGATTCGATTCGATTCGATTCGATTCGTCGTTCTGCGAGAAAAGATTCGTTGGCAACCGCGACCTCCTAATTCGAGAGAAATCGTCCGTTACGCGATAATACTCCGGTTAAACGCATTAAGGATAGGCAACAAGCAAAGAAGCCGCGTCGTTGGCGCTGGTACGCAAATTACAGGTGCCACGAGTCGGCTAATCGCGACTTTGCTAATTATCGCTTGTTCGAAACCTCACGCCTACGGTTCAACGAACTACGGAATTTCGTTCCGACCATAGGATTTTAGACAACCTGTACGGCTTTGCGCGAGGCAGTCGACCGAACGTTTCAACAAGCTACTCGTCCTCTGTACAACCGGATGCTCGCACGAGTTTACGCGCACTTTTATTTTATTTCGACGCGCGACTCGATCGAAGATTCTTGTACCGACATCGCGACCAGTCTTTGAAACGTATTCGGATGCGACATCGTTGCCAACGAAAGGCACTCTCGCTTTCTTCCGCGGATAATTAGCTATAATCCAATTACACGTCCGATCGCGACGCGAGCATGTACGTTAAAACGACAACAACAGCGTCGAGAGCGCGCGATTCCAAGGTTAGAAAGTACTTGACATTGCGTCCGCGATGTTACGAACGAAGGAGGAAAGTTCCGCTTTCCCGGTTTCTCGATGTACTCTGTTTCCCAGTATCGAGGTTGCAGATTCTGTCGGTTTAATCGAGAGAGACGATCCTTCGCTAATCGACGGAGAAAATTTCGCGCAAAGATGTACAACCGTCGGTACATGTACGGAAACTTTACTTCGGAGTAAAAGCGGATTACCCTGAAAGTAATTTCGTATCAGACCTAGCAGGAGTACCGTTTAATCCTCCGAGGCTGCGACGAAAGCTCGAACGTCATATGCCGCAACCGATTCGATCGCTCACGGAAACCTCCGAGCGTTTCATTTCACGCTAATTACGCGATGCTCGCTCGAGCGTTTTCCCATCCGCGCGTACCAAAATCGAGATTGAACTTTCCTTCAAGGCCGCGAACGGGTATCCAGGTCAACATTTTCCTCGATCCACCATCGCCTACGCGAAAATCATACGCGAATCGCTCGACCGCTACCAATTTATTCGCGACCTTTTTATTCTCCGATTCGTATTGTTATGTTTATTCGCTGGATAATTGCTCGAAAACTCGTCGAACAACGAGCAGGAACGCCTATCGCCGGAGCTCAGTTTTCTCGGCTACGCCGTCAAAGCCGAAGGCAACGAAAGTTCTCGCGAGAACACTCGAAACGAAGAAAGTTTCGTATTAGCAATTACGAGACGCGGTCGACCGCTCGCTGCACCGTGTCGCTTCTTGTACCAACGATACACCGCTGGTATTAACGACAGGGGGACAATCTTTTCCGGCTGGCGAACAAACGTGTTACGCGTTCGTACGAGATGAGCGAGAAAACGAGAGTTTTACTGGAATTCTACTTGCGCGTCGGCAATCGCAGGAAACGCTGCTGCGCGCCGTGACATTTGAAAACGAAATTACATTCCGTCGATATGCCGTTCCGCGAAACTAAAGGAACAACTGTTCGATCGCTGTCCAGAGTTTCGAGTTCGTTGATGCGCGAAATGGCAGACGGATTCGTGGATGTTGCTTTTCTATCGCGAAACGCGCGTTACTCGTCACGGAACGTGTTTCGTGACCGGTCGCTGTCATCGAGGTAGGAAAGATCGACGCGGGAACTCGCGATCGGCCGTTCTAAATCAGCCGGGTACCACCGACCAACTTATCAGACACGCTGTCGGCAGACCGGTTTCCATGCTCGATAATCGACCCAGTGACCTTTATACCTTTGGTCGACCTTACGTGTTTCTTTTGCACGCAACTAGCGCCAGAGTCAGCGCAGCGGCTGGAAACGAAAAGCGCAGGAGGTGTTTCGCTTGCCGAGTATTTTAACGCGTTATTTTCCACAAACCCTAACTGTAAAACCGATATTTCCTTACTGTTGCTGCGCTCGACAACGCTGCGCTCGACAACGCTGCGAAACACCGCGAGATCTAAATATCACAGGTGATCGAAGACTGGAAACAGAGTTCGTTGCGATAGGGTGTTCGCGTAACGAAACGTCGAGCAATTAATTTCTCTGTTGAACGGTTGTTTATCGCTTTGAAATGAACGTTAGAAACTCTGGCCTCGCGAGTGTTGGGTAGGACGCTTCGATCGCAGCATGCGTTTATCCAGGTGTGTCTTCGTTTCTATTCAGAGTGCGGTCGCGTGTCTCGACTCGATTCAGCGCTATTCCATTCCGTAGCTCGTGGCCAGCGTGCTAGTTTCAGTAGGTCGTAGGTACGGTGAGTGTGCCTCCTTCGCACGGCCTCGTCGCGTCGGCGTCGACGGGTCTCCTCTCTTAGTTTCTCGTCGCGAGAAAGGTCTCGCTCGTTCCCGTGAAAAAAAGGCTTAAGCCGCCATCACAGCAGAGTTGCTCCAACGGTCGGAAAACCCGATCCAAGCTACACGCCGAATAGAGCTTTTCGCTTCGATCGGAAGTCTCCTTGTTCCTCCGTCGCCTTCGAGCAACCGCGTTCTTCTTCGTCTTTTCAAATTTGCTTAATTCGACGAGGAGGGCAGGAGTTGAAATAAAAAATGCAACTAGGAAAAGGAACGTTCTAAAGCAGCACCGGGAAAGTTCTGCAACAACGTTGGCGAGTCGTTTTTCTAGTTTGGTTCGAGTTTACTGTTCCAGAAAAAGAAAGAGGGAAAATTGCCGAGTACGAGTCGAGCCACGATCTCTCCGCAGTTTCCACGCGCGCCTTTCGTGCTCGTTTTATATTTAGTATGGGGATTCGAATTAAATTGGAGACGTTCTCGAAGTCGCGCTCCCACGCGGTGCGGTGTTTCGATGCGAGCAAAAGTAGCCCTCGCGTGCGCACCGCTACTCGAGCGAGCCATAGCAGCGAACAACTTACGCGTGTACTTACCTTTCTCGAAACGAATACGTTACTTTTCTCCGGACACCGGTGTTTCTCTTAAACCCCCCTTTCGTTTCGTTAAAGAGGATCTTTTTCTTTTGCAACGTGACAGGTCCACCACGCTGCGCCACATCTCGAAGGAAATTACAGGCGAACGCGAGGAAGCGGTGATGGTTCGCGAGATTAACAACGTTTGGCAGAGATTGTTACGGTTAGCCGACATACTCGACTCGGAAGAGAAAGACTTGGCCGATCCGTTACGCCACAGACACGGCAGGAAGGTGTTTAACCTCCGGCTATCCGGATACTTGCTTTTGGCGAACCGAAAGCGAAGCGACCGGAAACGCGGACGTAAATGGCGGTCGATGCGAGCGCGAGTCTCCGGAAGCAAACCAGTCGGATAGCTCGATGATACGAACGAGGCCACGGTTTTTCGATCTCCGAACGAAATTGTTCGCGATTCTCAACGAGAATCCTTTGTTCCGCGATCCTACTCCTTCCAATGACTGAATCATTCGCGTGCGCGCAACTGTTTCTCTCCGTGGCCTACTCGCTCGCGTTGCATCTCTCCGCGATAAGGAACTCGGTATAACGTCTTGACGGATTAACGATTATTCACTGAATGCACCCAATGACTTCATCCGACAAATGCTCTCTTTGTTATCGCGAACACTTCTGCGAGAACTTGAAACAAGAAACATCCTCGAATCACGGACTTTGCTTCTCTTTATAACACTCTAGCGAAACTAGAGTGTTATAAAGAGCCCGTCTGGGCAAATCGAGGTGTTTCCCATCCTCCGAGTCGAGCGAACTCGTTGCGGCTAGTGTCGCGTTATGTCAGCATTTAGGTAGCGTAACATCGGGACAAATGGTAGCACGCAGAAGAAACGGCGATCGGTGGGACCGAGTTTATTGACACGTTGCGGTTTAGGTAGACAGTGACGGATAAATCGGCTCGATGAACAACGAGTCGCACCAGTCGCGTTTCGCATTACCGCAAACACCGCGTCTCTCGAATCTTGGATCTCGTTGGCTCGAAACCGCGCGCGGTAAAGTCCCGGTGCGTTATCAAATCGACCAAAAACCGCACGAGTGCTCGAAGACGTTCAAACGCGCGTTACTAATTCTTGTTCGGATAGTCGAGCGCGGCTTGAACGTTTTCACGCGATGCAACGAGGCGACAAAGCTAGCAGGTTGCTGAAAACAAATCGCAGCTACGCGCCACGAGCAGGAAACGTTCCCTGTGTACTGTTACGATATAATCCTATCTCTCACCGTACCGTTGTCTTACACAGCTACTCCATTTCTATTCTTTCGCCAAGATCGCGCTCGAGCGAACTCGAACGGTCGACCGTTCTTGCATCGAATACGTACGTATCGAGTTCGTACTCCGCGTTCGTAGGAATCGGCGAACGCACCGATATCGACGCTTTCCACAGTTTCAACGGTACAAAGAGTTTGATCGATAGTCCACGACCCTAAGGATACCCTCGTGGATAATTCCGACCAGCCGAGTAACGGCGGAGCACGATTCCACGCTTTGACGGTGATTTAAACGCTAATTTACGGTCTCATCTTGTACGAGCCTTCGACTCGTTTCTCGATAGTTGAATTCTCGATCAGTGTCCGTTACAAAACGGTGTCGCGACTCGTCCGGTATCGTGCTCGCTCGGCGCGGCGTGACGGGACGGGACCCCGTGAAACCATCGAAGAGAAAGCCGCGTTTTATCGCGAGCTTAACCGCGAAAAACTCGTCGAACAAACTATCGGAATTGACTGGAAAATTTTGTCCGTTGTTGCAGTTGTACCGTGGTCCTGTTCAACCCTCGCAAGAATACTCAAGCCCACGTGTTGAACGGTTGTCGCAAAACGGTGACCTCCCTGGCGCTCGCCGGCGATGGTAGACTGCTGGCGACGGGCGAATGCGGTCACATGCCGAACGTTCGTGTCTGGGACATCTCCGATCCGTACAATGCAGTGCAGATCGCTGAATTTTCCGGGCACAAGTACGGCATCAACTGCGTGGTGAGTAACACGATTATACCGTCCTTCTTCGTCGTTGAAACAACGCGAACCAATTCTCCCGAACAACGAGACTCTTCGAGCCGCGAGAGCGACATGCAGCATTTACGTAAATCGTACGACCGTCGTTCGATCGACGAGGATTTTATTTGAAAGATCGTTGAACGTCGACCAGGGATTCGCTACTTCCTTCCGCGTTCGCGGGGACCGGCCGCGACGTTGCTTCCTCGCGAAAACGTCGAAAGCTTTTTAAGCTTTCCGTTCCGACGAACGAACAAGCGAGCGAGCGGGCGGCCGAGTATGTGCTGAATGTTCACAATGGAAAGAAAGGGCCGCGCCCATTGCACTCGCACGACCGTGACGAGCTTACAACGACTACGCCATTGCTTCGCATGTTAATTAAGGTCCGCGACTTTTATCTCCACGACACGCTTACGAAGAGGCGTCGTTTCAAGCCGTTTTCGAGGCCGTGAAATTTTCTGTTCAAGGAAAACGTGCAACGAATACCGTTTCGTGGTTAGCTCCGAACGGTCGCGAGCATCGTCGAGTATTCGAAAGAGAAAATTATTTGCGTTCCGTCTCGAAACGTGGAAAACGAGCGCGATAAACGATCCGATTCGAGGGTAATCGGTTCCACCAACGAAAGCAAACTTGCTCGCAGAGTGAACGCGTTTTACCGAGGAATCACCAGCGTCGGCATTCGCGTCACGCGCGCGTCCACGTCCGCGCGGTTCGGTTACAAGGCGTCTCGACGCCGACGACAAGACCGACCCGCGCGAATACGAAATCGCGTTCTCACCGAACGGACAACGGTATCCCTTTTATCGCCTTCTCTGCGTTCCCTGGATTCCTCGAGCACGACGATCTTTCTCCGAAATATCCGTTCTTACGATAGGTATAATCCTAATTCACCGACAGTTTTCTCGATTCGATTCTTTCCACCTAGTCGCGTTTGACGATTTCCTCTTCTCAAGGCATTTTCACCGAGCAACAAGTACGTGGTGTCCGTGGGCTCTCAACACGATATGATCGTCAACGTCTGGGATTGGAGGAACAATGTTAAGGTGGCGTCGAACAAAGTCTCGAGCAAAGTGAAGGCCGTCTGCTTCGCGGAAAACGGCAATTACTTTGTTACCGTGGGCAACAGACACGTGAAGTTTTGGTATCTCGAGTACTCGCGCAGTGCCAAGGTAATTGGATGATTATTCTTTCCCTTTGTTTCTCCTTCCACCCGACCGATCTACTCGCTTTCGTTTGAAATTAACTCGGTAATTGTTTATTGTTTGTTTGCTTTCGAGTCAATGCGTATCCCGCGTTTCCGAGTAACGGTTACGAGAAAAGGTGGTGATCGAGGGAATTTTGTTGCGCAGTATAAGGAACCCGTGCCTTTGATGGGTCGGTCCGCCATATTAGGAGAGCAGAGAAACAACGATTTCGTGGATGTGGCGTGCGGTCGCGGGGAAATGGCGGATTCCACGTACGCGATCACCAAAACGGGCCTACTGTGCGAATTTAATAACAGAAGGCTTCTGGACAAATGGGTGGAGCTTCGCGTGAGTACAGCTACCAGAAACTCGACGTTACAGACATTCCCTGTGCTAGTACTTGAACCGTTGTCGTTACGTAGCGAGGGATTGGGAAACGTTTTTTACGATATCGTCGCGCCACCGAAAAACCTCTCTCTCTCTTTTCAGACGACCAGCGCCAATTGCATGGCCGTTGGAGACAAATACATTTTCATCGGGTGCGCGGAAGGTATCGTGAGGTGCTTTAGTCCTAGTTCTCTTCAATTCATTACCACGTTACCGAGGACGCATTACCTAGGCGTGGACGTCGCTCAGGGATTGTCCATTAGGTAGGAGGACGATGCTTTTCCGTTTTCTTACTCTTTTCTTTCGACTCGCGTGCATTCGTTAACGCTTGGACGATCGATTGCAGTCACATGTCTCAGCATCCGGGGAACGCGAGGTATCCGGACGCTATCGCCCTGGCGTTCGACGAACAAAACAACAAGTTGACTTGCGTATACAACGACCATAGTATTTACGTGTGGGACGTGCGGGATATCAGGCGGGTCGGCAAGTCGCACTCGTTCCTCTATCACTCGGCGTGTATCTGGGGCGTGGAGATGTATCCTACGGGGACGGATTCCGTCGGCAGCATGCCGCCGGGAAGTTTCGTCACCTGTTCCAGCGACGACACCATTCGCGTCTGGAACCTCGAGAAGGACGTGTCGCCTACCGACACGCTCTACAAACGGAACATTTACAGCAACGAGCTACTCAAGGTCCTGTACATAGATCCCGAGCTCACGTACCTAAAGGACTTGGACCTGGCAGCCGCCGGATCCACGGAGAAGAGCGACGCCTCGTACGACGGTCGGAACGGAGTCAGATCGATCAGAATCGGTCCGGATGGCAAGCATCTCGCCTCTGGGGATCGATCCGGCAATATTCGAATTCACGACCTCTCTTCCCTGGAAGAGCTGTGCCTGATCGAGGCGCACGACGCGGAAGTGCTCTGCCTCGAATACTCGAAATTCTCGCGATACTCCGAGGACTCACCGCGGCTGTTGGCCAGCGCCTCCAGGGACCGACTGATCCACGTGTTCAGCGTCGACCAGGGATACAATTTCTTGCAGACGCTCGACGATCACAGTTCTTCCATTACCGCGGTCAGGTTCTTTAATCAGAGCAGCCAGGCCAATCAGATACAAATGGTGTCCTGCGGTGCCGACAAGAGTATTATTTTTAGACAGCTGCAATCGGTGAGCGCGCTAATTCTTCGATTCGCCTCTATTATCTACGATCGTTGGTTTGACCGTTCCTTGTCTTAGACGCCAGGGGGAATGCCGCAGTTCGCCAGGGGTCACAACGCTCAGGGAAAGACTACCTTGTACGACATGGAAGTCGATTCCGGTCAAAAACATGTCCTAACTGCCTGCCAAGATAGAAATATAAGAGTTTACAACGTGTCCACTGGCAAACACAGCAAAACGTTCAAAGGATCCGTCAGCGAAGACGGATCCCTCATCAAAGTCGTCCTAGGTGAGAGAAGATTTCCTCGCTCGATACTTTGTTTACTAACTTTGTCTCATAGCCGTACGTTCCTCTCAACGTTCGCGCGATTCGCGCGTTTACATTTCAGATGCATCGGGAATTTACGTAGCTACCTCGTGTACAGATAAAACATTATGCGTGTACGATTACTACAGCGGCGAATGTATGGCCACTATGCTCGGTCACTCGGAATTGGTGACCGGGCTGCGTTTTAGCCCCGACTGTCGTAACCTCGTATCCGCCAGTGGAGATGGCTGCATTTTCGTCTGGCGCGTTCCACGCGACATGGTCGTCACCATGCAGGCTCGTCTCGCTCAGCAAGCAATGCGAGCCGGAAAGTAAGTAGTCCGCCGTTTTTTTTCGATCCTTGCTTCGAACCTTCGTATTTCGTCGGTTCCGTTCATGTATAACGCGTTGGAATCTGTCGACAGAAGGCCACCGCAAATGAACGGCACGGGAATCGACATACAGTTGGACAACGAAAATTTCGGATCACCACCGCCAGAATTTCTGGATCCAAACGCGAATCCTACCCCTTCGAACGCAAGCGTGGATTACAGGTTTAGCGTGGGTCAGTTGCCACTTTGGGCGAAAAAGCAGATAAACACCGTAAACACCGACGAAACTGGAATACTCGGGACGAATGCGAGACCCGTCGGCGTTGATCTACCTAAAGGTAGATGGGCGCAAAGGGTACAACAGGGAGACGGTATAACCGTCAAGTCCGTCTATGACAGCGACGAGATCATACCGTTCCCTCCGCCTCGTGGAGCGATCGATTCCGACGGAGGCGGCGGTGGTGGCGGATCCAAAGACAGCTCGATCGACAGCGGAACCGAAACCAAGTGTAGCAGCGACTACAGGAGGGAAACGATCGTCATCAAAAGGGTAGGGTTCGTTTTCGAATCGTTCGATACCGCTGAATAAGTGTACACTTTCTAATCGATTAATAATAACGTAACAACGCCATTTTTAATTATTAATACGGTAGGCTAACGCGCGATATAACTGGTTTTAGGAAGAGGACGAGACCGTGTTTCAACCTTGTCCAGATAGTTACAGAGAACTAGCAGACGACACGAAGCAGGTACTAATCGATTCCCAGTAACAAAATAATTACGATAATTTCTCTTGGTACCCCGTGCGTGTGTTGTATGTGTGTTTGTCTACGCTTACGAAACCAAGGACGCGCACTGTTTCTTTGACCGTTATTTTTTGGCAGCAAAGTTATTCGTTCGGGATTATTTTTTTTTTTTTCGTTGATTCTACTTTATTTCACCCGATGGCATAGGTGATCGGTGGTAACGTGACCGTAACTAGGGGTAGCAATATCACGGAATTGACACGTCTGTCGAGGAGCCGTCACCATACGGACGATAGCAGTCTCGGCAGCTTTAAATTTGAGGTACATCTCATTAACGCCTGAGACATCAGCAGCAAAGCATCGCCAAACAGTAATATATACAGTGAACGAAAAAACACGAATAATACATGAAATATGCCAACAATCGACGCACTCGTCTTTATACGTATTATCGCTTTTCCAATTATTTATGTTTTCCGCTTGCAATTAACCCTAAAAATCGGACACGTTAAACTCACGCTTAAATAACAATAATGTAGAAGCGAAAAGAGATGGAAAAGTCGTTCGTCTTTTAAAACGATTGTTGTCGCGTAGGATCACGAGAGTACGGAGCACGACGGCGACGTCGAGGATTACTCCGAGGGGGAGAACGGAACAACCGGTTCCGAAAAGTCTCATCATAGACTGATGTACTATCCTGCTCCGGAAGACACGGTGTCGAATCAGTTCACCGTGAACGCGATGGACGTCGAGGAACTTCGGAGGTACGTCGTCGAGCGACTTAGACGGTGTAGCTGCATTTGCGGTAGCTTTGTTACGTTACGTTACGTTCCGTAGGTCTCAGAGGCGGCAAAAGAAGCCTAGAAACGGGGAGAGCGGCCGTACGAGCGAGTTGACTGCGTCCGGTAGCCAGGACGACTCGGACTCGGAAGGAGGAGCTTCAACCCCTAGCGCCGAACGCAATCCTTTGTCCATATTGTCGGAGGCCAGTTCGGAAGGTTTCGATCAGCTGGTAAAGCAAAGTCATCGCGAAAAGTATCTGAAGAACGCCTTCGAATCTCTGAGCGGTGCCGAAGAGCCTACCAACAGATGTCAAAAAACAACCAGCATCAGTTCCCAGTTTCACGGAAGGTAATCCGTTGTTCGTTTCGAAACGATTCAATTGGTCGCGAAGCCCGGTATCTGACGCGACGATACGCGTTTGCAGACTTAGCGGTGGCGGCGATAGCACGAGCAACCACAAAGTTCGCAACGTCGCGGTGATGAACGCAACCAAACAGGCGAGAGGCGACGCGGACGTCGCGAAAAAGCGCGAGGAATTGCAAAGGAGAATAGAAGAGACTAGGAGAAAATTGCAAAGCGTAAGCATATCCGATTTAACGAGTAAAACGGTCCGCGAAAATACACGTAGAATATTATAACAGACTCCAAGTATGTTTCTTGTTACAGGTTGGCTACAAGTCGTCGTTAAAAACCAGCCAAAGCATATCCGATTTGAGCAGCCACATACCGGAGAAGCATCATCGTTCGAACAGGCTAAACACAGGTAACAACAAATTCGGTCAGCAAACTCAATACTCGAAACCGATTAATCCTTGCAAACCTATACCGAACCCAAAACCTCCACTTAAATCTCAACAACTCGTTAACAAAGCGTCGGGTGTGGGAAATGCGCTACCTAAGCTAGACAATCCGACCGAGAACCGCTTGTCGAAAAGTCAGACCACGTCGTGCATAAGCGAAAAGGCGAGACCAACGTCTCTTGGTCGTCCGTTAACGTTGACTCTTAAAAAAACTGAAAAGTATAAGCTGTCGTTGAATAAACCGAATCAGTCGTTGCCTGAGTCGCCCGTGTGCGAGGAGCTAAAGCTCTTGAAGGAACAGTGTAAAAAGAACGTGAGTCGATTCGCTAGGTTCGCGCAAAAGAGGAGATCCTGTAGCTACTTCATCGGATTGGACGACAACGAAGAGGACATGGAGAACATAGCAAAGTCGTTCGAAAGTCTTCCCGCCATGAACGAACGAAACATCGAAAATTTCCACGATACCATAGACGACGGGGACGACGGAAACGGAAACTTCAGCGACGACTCGTTGGAGGGCGACTTCAAGAATCCACCGCGACGATGTGTCAGCGATTACCAGATAAACGTCCGCGTCGACGATCAGCAGGACAATCGCAGACCTTACGCCAACTATCAGACTTTCCCGAAACGGATACTAACCGGTTCGCAGGAGAGCATTCTGTCGGATGCCTCGGTAGAGTCTTTCTCGAAAGGAAGCGCCGAGATTTTGGATTACGGCAACTACGACAACGACCGGCACTCGAGCGCGAGTTTCTTTTTGTCCCGTCGGAAAATACAGGCCGGACGAAGCCAGGAAAGCATCCTAACGGACGAGTCCGATTACCAGATGTTCCCGTTGCAGGAGAACATGGATCATCGAAGCACGGAGAGCGTGTTGACGGACGATTCCGATTCTCTGGTCAAGTCCGCGCCTCTCGAGATGCTCTTCGACTCTCACTATAAACGTAAGAGACAAAACTCGGAAACGTACAGCGGCAATCCTAACAACGTCGCTGAACCATCGAACGAGATTCAGCATTCCGCGAGCGACGCGACCACTTGTCGCGCGGTCTTTAGATCGAAATCTCTTCAGGATACGCGAATAAGCAAGACGACGAACGAGAACAGCTATCCGGAAGATGGCGCGCAGCCCGCAACCTGCATCTACTACGAATTCAATTTCAACGATAGGAACGACGCGAACGTCGAGATGAGAATTGGAACGAAATCGGACACGATATCGCGAAGCAACAGCTTGAAAGTGTCCAAGGAGCCACAGTCGATGCTGATACTAAATGATTTCGTGGCTCACAAGCCACCGAAACCGAAACGAAATTCTGCTCGGACGCAGAGCATGAGGAACAGAGCGCGTCCCGCGTGGAATAAGTATAACGTGGAGCCCACGCATCAGTCTACTCGTTTAAAATCACCCGAACCCGACGACTACGCGAGTAAGTCACGCGTGGATTCGAGACCAGGGAGAAACGACGAGGATGCGAAGCACGAGAGACCGGAGATCTTGCACAGCTCGAAGAGAATCGAACAGCTTTTACAATCGTCCAACTACTCGCTACAGTCCAACAACGACAAAGACGCGAAAAATAAATTCTACAGCCTGCAAACCCGTCGACCGGACAAAATGAGCGTGTACGATTCCGGTGGACCGATGGACAACTATGGTTTCGATCCCGACGACTCCTCCCATCGAGGATGCGACATGACCGAGGGCCAAAGGGACTCTTCTTCCCACGTCTGCTGTTTTGAAAATCAGATCCCGACGAAAGACACGCAAGAAACGTACGACTCGTTGGAGGCTGGCTGCGCGCCCCGCGAATCCCAGTCAGTCGGAATGCAGAACGATTCGGATTCGCGATCGGCGAACGAACCCATCGACAATCTGGACGTGGATCTCAGAATCACTCGAGCCATCGAAGGGACCGTCAAGTTGCTTTCCAAGGAATTCGAAAACCTGGTCAGACGCGAGCAGTACTTCATGAAGGAGAAGTGCATGCGGCTGACGCACTGCCAGGAAGCCGAGAATTTCGCGAAGTTAGAGGCAGAGCGAGACGGCAGGTTCGGGATGAAACGCGACATAAGGTTCCACTCTGGCGGAGACGACAGCGATTTCGCGGACACATCCGCGATGGATAGATCGATGTTGGAGAGCGGCTCCTCGACGTCCGCGTCGAGCTGTACGAATTCCCCAAAAAGAATGTGGCCTCCAGCTTCGCGATGCCAAAGTCACATGAAGTGGACGAAAACCTTGCCCACCATTAATCAGGCCATACTCCCATCCAAGCATCTTTACACAGGTACTTGAGAAACAAGGGAAGAGACGAATGTTCTCTACTCTAGTTTGTCGCTCGGTGTACAGTCGAGGCTCTTCGCGTTACGTAGCGAAAACATACATTTATAGTCATTCGTCGTACTTTCCTCTAGCGTGTGAACGTCTTCGTTAAAACGTTTCGGTCCTTGATGGTATGATGGTAAATTTAGCGTCTGAAACGGCCCGATGACTATAGATGTTTTTATTTCGAGCAATCTCGCGAATCGTTAACATCGAGAAACAAGCTATCGCTTTTCGCTGCACGATCGTCCGTGTCTCGCAAAGTTACGCTCTGGATCCTGCAATGAAAGGCGCATCTCGCGAAAATCTATCGTAAAAGGCACTCTCAAATAGTCGAATGCATCGAGAAACTAGAGTTACGAGACTGTTCTGTGTATGTACCGTTCTATGTTGCGACGATACAGTCGAAATTGTATATACGGGTGTACGACACTTCTCTAGCAGCACGATTCACAAAAATTATGTTTCCTCCTGTATTTTTTATTGCGAATGTATTACCACGTATAGTTATCGTTGAGGTACCCATTGGACGTTTATTATCGTTCGCCTAGAAAGTTATCAGTTGATCGTTTTATTTCAAGACGGCTGCAGTTGTACTTTTCAGTTTGAATGCTTTCGTCGATAAGGATACGTACGTTTTCAAAATTTATTTTTTTACGTTTAGCATGACTCGTGGATCGACATGGCATGTTTTATCCTTACTATGTAGTTCGATCCCGCTTCCTCCCTAGACCGTTTTTGCGTTACAAATTTTTTCACGAAATTCTGGGTTCGAAGACGATCGAATATATTTCGTAATTTTTAAAAGAATATGCAAAAAAAGAAAACAGTTCGAATCTCGCGGCTTATATATATATATATATATATATATATTGCTTCCGCAATACGCATGATAGAGAAAAAAGCCCACTTCGTTCTTATGCTATCAAAAGCTATAAACTGTAAATCGCAAAATGTACATAAATAATTGTAAAAGAAAAATGTCACGAGAAAACCCAAACAAATTGACATAATACGAAAGAACAGTAGCTTAGTGCATGTGTGTGCGTGTTGTTGTCGACAGTTGGCAGTAGTGGGGGGCGAATCTCGTCAAAAGTTTTTGACAGCGAAGAAGAGCGGGGTGGCATGCGACGTGCCTGCTCGCTGAGTGATCTTTCCGTCAGCCCGCCAAATAGGTTACTGCATGGCCCGATACAAGGTACCCTTTCATTGTGTCCCACGTTTACGAAGGTTTTTCCAATCGTTTAGAAATCATTGACGAACATTTTTCACTTTCTTACCGAACAGAATTAGATCTCCTGTTAAAAGAATTTTGGAACGACCCTCCGCTAACGTAATATTTGTTACAAGTATCGATCAAAATTTCGATGTTTCGAAGGTCTTTCGATGCATCGATGATATTTTGAATACGTTCGTTCGCAAAGTTCGTTACGTCACAACGGAAACCGACATCCGGTCATCGATATTCTTACGACGTTCGAGACATCGAATAGTTATTTTACGTATTATTTCTTTTCTTTGTATATTATAACGAATGTTCATTATTTCTTGCGCATTGATTTTATGGAACGAACCTGTTCGTAGAAATGCAATTTATACGTGAACGTAGATGAAAGTTTGGCGAGAGGTGGAATTTTTGGTAACGATTGGTAACAGTTTCAGGAAAAGTAGGTAATAAGAACACGAACGCTTCGGCGAGAAGTGGATTAGGAAGCGCGAATAGCGGAAACCAATCTCGTCATGCTTCAGCGAAGAATCATTCTTCACATATGACGAGAAGCAGTAGCGTCGGTGTTTTGAATCAGGTACAGTTCTCTGAAAACCGTTTTGTTACGCGAAGCGATCGAAAAGTAATTTTCCATCTGATCGACGACGGCTACCTTACCTTGCAGAGCGATTCCGAATCGGATGTCGGAGTGGGAAACGGAAGAGGATGGAACAACCAAACCGGCAGTAACAGAATCAGCGGACTGATGAGGCCAACGATCAGCTCGCAAAATAAAATTAATCATCAAATAAAGACGAGTTCCTCTTCCAACAGCAATTTGCCCTCTGTTCTCAGACGTAGAGGCATGCAGGGAGCGTACTCGAGTGGTAATCGTCGTACTGTGTCGCGTTTCGCCAAAAAATGTTCTTTTCCTTTCGTTAACGTCTCCTTGTAACTCTTTCAGTAAATCTAAGTCAAGTGGGTAATCAAGAAGATTCGAGTTCGGAGGACACGTCCTCGAATGGAAACGGTGGAAAGCCAGCGCTTCCTCCGAGACCTCGAAGCATCAGTATCGACCATTCCGTTGCAACGTAAGTTTGGAAATTGTCATTCTTTCGATCTGGACGACGTTCAACGACATCATTTATCGTTGTACTCCTGGTTTTGTAGCTTGAGTTTACCCGGTACAACGGTGAGAAGATCGGGCTCAACGACGGTCATCGCGAACGGTCGCAATGGAAACGGTACGATAGGACAAAATGCGAGCAGCAGGATATCGGCAGCCAATCGAAATCAATTGGATCCCAGTCCTCAAGAACTGCCAGTCAAAGATACCGATCGTGCCATCGATGTAGCTAGTGCCGAGTGTAACTATCTTCCCTATTTCTCTTTTCGTTCGTTTCGTTTGTCACGATTCATGATCATCGTTTATCGTTTTTCAAAGTGTAAGCATGCAAGATTACGAGAAAAAGAATATTTATTAACGAATATTTGCTTACCGTTCGATCGCGTAAACCATTGTTGTCTAATGAAAATTTTACTCTTACAGTAGGCACGGATAAAACTTTAGGTAAACTAAAGACACCTATTGAGAATGCTGTCCTGTGAAAATAATAAGTCTTTGAGTGTATTAAAAATTTGTAAGTGATCATGCTATGGACAAAGCGAAAAACCATTCGAACAAACGTCAGCCATAACGTAATCGCATAGAGTGGCAGTCGTGAAACTGCATCTATTTAGATCATCGCATAGATCCGGAGAAACTAGTTCCCTCATCGTTAGATCACTCACTACCCGAGTCTCTAGATTTCGACCACAATAGCATGGTCTCATTACGGATTTTAGAGTCTATAAAACCTGCACGCTGCACGATTTCATCCGCCTTTCCTCCATTTGGCGAAGCGGTTGCTACATTTCTTTAATCCTTGTAGCATCTGCTTACGGTGTATATCGCGTTGTCGAAAGCGTAAGCGTTCCGCCTGTCACGGTCTCACTCCCTTTCATTTCAACGCGAGAACCTTATCATAATCGACAACGCGTTTCCAGCATAGCATCGTTTAACGTCCAACACTCTGAAACATCATCTTCTTTTCGTAGTGTCGACTCAGCTGTGCAATACAATCGCAGACGATTTGACGCGAACCGCGGACAACGTTGTACAGCTGTACAAACGTTTAACGATAGACAAGGAGGACGAGGGAACGAGCATCGACAGGGACACGATGCTGCGCGGCCTCCAGTCGTCTGTAAACGAGACGATGCGCACTCTACGACTGGTCGTTGCCAGTGGCCAGGCCCATAACGACGGATCGGTGACGAGCAACGAGAACGTGGTCGTGAACGAAGCGACCGCCACGTTTCAGGAGCTACTCGCCGGTCAGGATCAGGGTAAGGTGGTCAATATGATGCAACAGTACTCCGAACTGCTGCTTACAATGATGCAGCAGAGGATGGAGGGAACTCAGTCGAGTCACACGTAAAATCCGTCCATCCGCGAGTTCCCTGACGAACGATCTGGAAGTCCAGCCGCAATACCGCCAGAACTTACGCTTTTCTCGCTCTCTGTGGATCGTCTCGCTACATTGAGAGTTTGCATCTTCGCTTTCTGTTATTAACGTATATGTATCTCGAACCTTTCTTAGCGATCCTGCCATTAGACGTCATTTCGCGAATACGCAGGGCAGAAAGGAGGAAAGCGTACGTACGAACCGCACGATGAATTTTATCTGAGAAATCGTTAAAGAGAATCTGCGATTTACTAGAAAAAAAAAAAAAAAACTGTTCGAGAATCGATATCGACATCCAAACTTTCAAATTTAAAGTTAACCAAACAATGCCGCGTAAGAAGTTAAAATGTTCTCGATGCAGAAAACAAGTGATTTTTCAGGATCAAATATCGATTCTTTACGATTGGAAAGCGTCTGAAAATATTGGAAAACCGAATTCAGATAAATAGTAGTCGTATATGTCGCATGTTACGTGCATCGGATGATGTTTTTAGCCAAAGTTAGTGAATATTTATCAGCAATTTCGTGCAAGGTCCACGAAATACGCGAAAATTCAAACGAGTCAGTCGGAAATTATTCGACACCTCGATTGCTGTGTTTCGCAATCTCTGCTCCACCGAAACGAAAAGAAAAAGAACATGAGACATCGACCGTGTGGAACTCGTATCTTGAGGCCATATGCCGTGAAATGCCAATTAACTAAAGACTCTTAGATTAGTTTTCAAACGAGTATATAGTGTATATGTGTGTGTGCGTGCTCGCGGCTGTGTGTATATATACACATATATATATACATACGTAATATTTATCAACTCGTGCGCGATATTATATCATAATATTAGTCTTCTCGTTGTATAACCAAAGGTTGTCTGTACCTACGGTCTAAAAGGAGTCAGCCTCTCTTCCTTCCCCCGATGTTTAAAAAACTTGGACGAAACTATAATAAAAGTATGCAGTAAGCGATGTAAACTTGCCAGTACGAAAGGAATAGAATATCTAACTATTAGTTGGCACATTTAGGTGAAAGAAGGAAAGAAAAAAGGGCTTCGTAGATCTACCCGACGCATCGGGGTTAGGGATCGAATATGTGATTTAATATATATTTTCAAATCGATGTATGAAAAACTATATCGACTCCTATAAATTTTACTTGACAGAAACACTCGGTAAAATGTAATTCCTGACCGTTGAATTGAAAACTGTACGAATCGATAAACAGTAGATGCGAGGAATTGATTTTTTGTCGACGGATTGATTTAAATTGAAGTCCACGGTCGATACCCGACGGAAGCTGTGCTACATAGCGACTGCATATTTTGTCATAGGGATTACAAATATTTTTACACCGTAAATAACGTCACGAGACAAAAGACACAAGTTCCAAAGCGTTGTAAACTTTCGTTGAATCGTTACGCTGGGTTCGAAAGCTGAACGCTTCGAGCTGTACGGATGTTTCGAAGAAAGGAATTGCATCGAAGAATCAAAGTATTACGAACACGTATTATTATTAACGAATTTTAACGTTTATAACAGTACGCTCGATTCGTTTTTTTTTTCCATTTAACTATCATAGTTACTTTCTCGTCATCCACATTGTAAAGTTATTTCTGATTGTATGTAATGTATAAAACGTGCCATTTAGGTTATGACGATCGATCGTCGTTTACGTGTACTCTCATCATGAGACGTTTTGATTGCATCTTTAGCGTATCGTTAATCTTTATTAACGAACGCGTAACATATCTTTAGTCTTTCGCTTACGAGAATCTAACCATCAAAACTGTTTCGCGTCGATTACATAATTTATAGGCTTCTACTAGGTGAACCGACCCGATGCCGGCCGCTAATTGAACAATGCTTTCCAAAAATCATTTCTTTTTTTTTATATACAATGATTTCATCGGAAGCGTTTATGTTTCGTTCTTCTTTTCGGAGGTAATAGTACTTCTTTCGGAATAAAACATTTTTTACGGAGGTAATTGAATTCCTGAATGATACGGATCAACACTTTTGCCGTCGTCCGAATTTTCTTTTGATGGTATTTACAGCAACAACTATGTCGAAAATTTACAAGTACCGCTTATTATTTTTGAAAACTGTTTTACAAAATTTAAATCGACTCTCGACTTCGACAGTAAAAGTGTTGATAGTGTTTAAAATATCGTTGCATGCTCTAAAGACTAGAATATCTTGTGTTCAAGGTTAGGATTTTTGTAATGTACATTGTTAATGTTGACATGTAAATCGTAGAATCAACGTTAAATGTGAAAGGTGAAAAGAATATCGAATCTCGTCTCATACATCTCCTTATATTTACCTAAGCTTCGCGTGGTAATGAACCATTCCAAAATTTCATCTCCCTCCCTCTGTCTCACTTTCTCTCCCCCTCACAATCAGTGTGTAATAATCATCGAAAACATTATTAAGATACTTTTAATCAGTCGCAAAGATTATTAGTGGATTTGTATATTGTTGTACTTGTTATATTACGACGTATTGTTATGTAATGTGTTATTCGTTTACTTAATTATGTATATATTTATTTTGAATTTCGCAGGAAACAAGACAATTTGGTAATCGTGAACGCCAAACGTAATAATTTCGCCTTAAGAGAATTGTAACTTTTTAGCACTTTGTTTTGTATATTATGTTAATGATTAATAATATAACAATTCTTACAAACTGAAGTCACCGATGATTACTTGTCTCTGCAAAAACTGTTTCAGTTGCATACAAAGAAATCCATTTCACAACGCATAAAGGTCATTTGATGATCAAAAATGTTATGAAACTTTTATTCACATACTAATTCTCATAAAAATATAACCGCGTCTATACAATAGGAACACATTCCACTCACTACATATGTGTATATGCATAACATGAAATATAGTTTTCAAAATATAACAATATCATTTGATGTATGGAATATTACACGGGAGTTTGATCGATGGAAGACTGTTGTTGGTAATGATTTTGCGTGTCGTGTAAATACTGTTCTACATATTGATGTTTTGTCATGTTTGAGCTTTACGCGAATGCATAGTATGGAAGTGACAGAGAGTAATGTGTGGAACAATTAAATAATAAAAGAATGCGATGGAGCAACTGTTCGTGAAGGTACGCATAAGCAAAATATTTGGCACTACCATCGCAAAGTCTCAAAAATCCGCCAGTGTACATATCAATTCATCGTATTCTATTTAGCCTTTTATCTTCCGTTCGACTGGCGCAGCTCTTCTAGCTGTAACAAAGGATAGTTTTCCATTTTTAAAGGTAATTCAAACTGTGAAATGAATATTTAAATTAAGACGTAAATAAAGAAATCAATTAACCTCTTTTTCATCGTCAACTTCGTCTTCATCTTCATCTTCGTCGTCGGAACCATGAACCGAAGCGGCTGGAGTGGTGTGCCGCGAAGAAGAAGGCGATGGGGGTTCGCTGATGGGTCTTGGATAACTGAAACGACCTACACCACCTTCGGCATATTCCGAGGCCAGTTCTGGATAAACTTTTATCAACGCTTTTATTCTGGCTTGACGGTAATACTGTACAAAACATTACGATAAAAAATTATTTGAATTGGAAACTAATGAAAACTAATTAGAGGAAGTCAAAAATGGCGCATTTGATATACTTACGATTCCAAGATTTCTCCAATCAAGAAGATCGCTGAGGCGTTCCGTGCGATTTCTTTGAATGATACGCTGTCGACGACTAAGTCGTGCAAAATCGAACATGTATTGAGCAAGTTGCTGAACTGTATTTTCCAAGCCTATGAATCGCCTGTCCACAATGTAAATACCATAACTCATCGGGTCAGCTATATGCTCTTGCATGAAGCAACCGAACCCGGATAGATTGGTAGTGATACTAGGAATACCCATGACTGTGCATTCCGCGGGCGTGTATCCCCAAGGTTCGTAATAGGATGGGAACACTCCCAAGTGACACCCTCTAACAAACTCTTCGTAATCGAGCCCGAATAGTGGATTCGTCGGCGACAGAAACTCTGGATGAAAAACTATCTACGATTGTAAAGAGACGTTATCTAGGAAACATCACAAAACTAAAACTAGCCAAATTATGTAGACTATACCTTCACGCGATCGTTAACAGTATTAAAAAGATTACATCTTCTGATAGCGTTCAGTACCGGGTCATTCCAATCGTCTACTACGTTGTGCGTGGTAACCGGCGGTAAACCATTTCTTTGTAGAGCATATAAACAACTTTGCCGAGAAAAGAAGTTACAATCAACATTTCTTGTATTCTAATTTACATAAACGATAAAGAATAATCGGTAATAAAGGTATTACCGTTTGATTTTAATAGTGTCGTCCTTTTGCAAAAGATCTTGAGCGTCAGGCATACGACCCGACAAACATAATTCGTACATGCGTTTTCCAATTTTCTGTTGTATGTCGTTGATAGTGTCTCTCAACGATTTAGTGACCTTTAACGTAAGAATTAAATCAGACATGAAACGTCATCGCGTTCTCTTCGGATCTAAACGTATTCTTCGACTTACAGCATGACCTCGTAATGACTCTACGTTAAAATTATTGGTTCGTGCTGGAAAAATGAGAAAAGCAACTACAGTCATGTCCGGTCTAGACGTCTTTAAATAATGATTTAATCTGGCCAAAGCTTCGATGAAGATGTCGGCGCCCTTATTTCCAAACTCGTAACGTCCAGCAATGAAGAAGTACAAAGTCTTGTCCAGATCAAAATCGTAATGACTATAGACATAGACATACGTGTACAAATTCTTATATCAAATAAAACAACTGTAATCGCGTTAATGGTATTACGCACCCGTAAAAGTGACCTCTGACAAACTCGTGTATTTTCTCTTTGCTAACGGCATGCAAATTTTGGAATTCGTGCAATGCCGCGAATTTCTTCACGTTGAGTCCGTTCGGCGTGATTATGTCGGGTTTTCGTTTCAGTAAATGTTCGGCTTCGAAACCAGTTATGTCCGAAACAGTTGTAAACACATGCGCTAAGTGTGAAGCTGCACGTTCCATACAATATCTGTGGTAAATTTGCCGTTTTCCTGCCTCCTCGTCAACATTGAACTACGCAAATACATCAAAGTTATATATCTTCGGATAACGCTCGACGGGAAAACTGTACTTTAATTGTAGTCAGTGACATCGATACGTTACCTGATCCAAATTATTATAAAAATCAGTCTTTCCTGCGCAAAGATATCTTCCAAGGAGCGTAGCATGCGTAGTGAAAACTGTAGCAACGTCCACGTGTCTAGTTCTTAAAGCGATTAAGCCGACACCCGCTTGCCACTCGTGACACTGGATAACTACACGAGGTGGAACATCGGAATATCCTTCGGCAGCTTTTCTAAGATTTAAAAATTCTTACTTAGCGAGTGAGAAAATACAACGAGAAAAATCTATGTTTTCTAAAGTACAAAATTCACCTGAATTCAGAAATAAATTGACAAACGAGATATCCAAGGATAACTGCATCGTTCGCCTCTATGTCAAGATGAGGAATACCAAGATGACAGGTGTTCCATAATTCCTGCTTGTACTCGTCTAACTTCCATGCCGCGCTCCCAATATCGAAGAGTATTATTTGCGGATTTCCATCCACCAGCCATGTTCCTGTTACCACCTCGATAACATTTCTTATTTTATGATCGCATCAATTTCCCGATATTATTTTCTACCGATTTCACGGAGAGTCGGACAAAACAAGAACTAATCGTATACGCGATCCGCATTCAGGGGCAATTGCCCTTGAATTAATTTTGACTGCAACTGGACTCTAGCCAAATAATTATTTTTGACATACAATAAACGCATTTAGCAACTGTGAACTTGCTCTGTCTGCAGGGACTGCAGTATTTTGAATGGTACATTTACAATTTATTTTATTCTTTCTTCCATCTCTTTTTTTTTTTTTTTTTTTTGATAAATATGAAATTTTTATGTCTAGACTTACTTTGAATCCTTGATCGCGTAGTACTTGAACAGCTAAATGCAGTGGACTATTACGTGGGAAATCTCCTTCTTCAACTTCTGTACGGGCAGAAGTTTCTTTGTATGGGCCAATAAGACAATACTGATCTCCCATTTCTTCGGTTGAGACATAAGCTTTGGATCTTATTACGGTATATATACCGCCAACTAAACACACCAAAATTGGGAGAGTTATAATATTTTTTGATTTATTAGATTTTGTATACCTTTGTTAGCAGCCTCCCATGCAACTTCAAAAGTCCATCGGTTCTCATGTTGTGCTGTATATCCACGATCCATAAATTCCAGCAGATCATTGCTGCTGTCTACACGGTAAAATCTCCTTGATGCACGTTCTCTTGACATTTTGTTGACCCCTCTTTGATCTATATTTGTATGATATACATGTAAATGCGCGAATATTTACATTAACTACTATTTCTTGGAAATAAGAATACAGACAAAACTCTTCGCGATTTTGTACAAATAACATATTGAATATTATTAATTGTTACTATATTTATGAATGGATGAGAAAATAATTTGCTTCAATATTTTCTGCATAATTATTTATTGACAATAATACTAAAATAATATTAAAATATTCGCGATGCACGTACAGCTTGTTTTCGGAAACTTTCAATTTAAAAATAGAAAAATAACTTGGAAAGTGTACAATTTTGCAATGCTAATAAAAAATACATCTACCGTAAATCGCTTTCAAAAGTCGTAAGTTTCCTTCTCGCGCAAGTAACGTTAGTTTTTCGATACACTTAAGTTAAGTCCCTTTAAAATCGTAATAACAATAAAATACACGAACGTTGAAACAAGCGAAGATACGAATAAGAAACAGTTCGGCTACAATTACGGTAATCGAGGACGTATTATTACACCTTTGAGTTGTTACGATAAAAGAGATTAGGTCGTTTCGAGATAAATATCAAGATTGGTCCGATTGTAATTCGTTGCACGTTAATTTACGGCCACGAGATCCATTCAAGTTCGGTGAGAGAATATCATAGTCTTCGAGAGCATGTTGCGTTCAGAGGTTTATCAGAGGTCACTGACAGTACAAAGTATTGTCATTTTTATTACTGGATCTGTTGAACTATGCGACGATCAAGGACAAAATAAGAAAACTTACTCCAAGTACTCGACGAAAACGCGGGACGAGCAGAAGTTTTCAGGCACAGAGAATACTTACTTTCGCTCGAAATAATGTTTCACGAGAGAGGCGAGATGTAAGTGGGTGGACAAACCAAGCAAGTTCCACGGTCAAGCTCACATGAAGTTCACCACAAACTACGAAAGGTCACAGGGTTTGACGGGACCTCGAATCAGATACTCTGCCTACTTTGAACCCGACGGACGAGTCCTCGTCAGTTCGCTGATAAACGCATTACTTGGATTTCTTTCGCAACTACAGATGGCACGAGATATCTCTTCGGGAATACGAAACCGCTTCTTGTTGGCTCATGATCAACATCTCCGTCTTTTCTTCCGACAAATACTTGCGTGCCATAGTCGGCAAATTTTCTTACAATTAATAACAAGTATTAAACATCATCCATTTAACTACCTAAATTCTACTACTGCCAGTGTACATAAACGTTAGATAGGGTGGTATATTTTTTATTTATGCTTACGACAAATTCGTTTAAAATAATACTTTTAGAATATTTCGTGTAATGTTGAATATTGTATGGACCAATAAATGGTATCGTCAATCTCGCGGTCAAAAGAACGAACTAATATTAGAAGCTTGGATTAGAACCCTTAGCATTTTGGACTAGTGGCGCCATCGGTGAGAAAACGCCCAAGTATGTAGTGAAAATGGTTCCCGACATTAGTGCTAGATGGCGACAGCATCTTCGGTAAGTAAATGGCGCCATCTGGCGTTGCGAGAGGGAACTACTGATCAACGACAAACTTGGGTCTTCTCCCACCGATGGCGCCGCTACTGCAAAATGCTGAGGGTTCTGATCCAAGCTTCCAAAATTAGTTCGTTCTTTTAGCCGCGAGATGGCGATACGAATTGATGCTCTATGACGGACATGCAGGTCTTATTGATAAATTTTAATGAGCATTGGTAAATAAGAAGTATGAAATATTTAGAAGTCCCTCAATAAAACATGCTTTATTCATATAATATATTTACATATATATGTACATGTATGTATATAATACTTTTCTGCTACGTTTCCCGTCATTCACTGCGACATTTCCCTAAAATTTCCCTTCATCTCCTGGCACATTTTCCTTTAATTTCCCCTCATTTCTTCTCACAATTTCCCTTTCATTTCCTCTTATTTCCTGGCACATTTCCCTTTCATTTCTTCTTATTTCCTGACATATTTCCCATTAATTTCCCTTCACTTCCTGGCACATTTCCCTTTAATTTCC
>NC_071977.1:1015174-1015531 GCF_026283585.1 Hylaeus volcanicus | reverse complement strand
AAATATGCCAGGAAATAAGAGGAAATGAAAGGGAAATGTTAGAAGAAATGTGGGGAAATTAAAGGAAAATGTGCCAGGAGATGAAGGGAAATTAAAGGAAAATGTGCCAGGAGATGAAGGGAAATTAAAGGGAAATGTGCCAGGAAGTGAAGGGAAATTAATGGGAAATGTGCCAGGAAGTGATGGGAAATGAATGGGAAATATGCCAGGAAATAAGAGGAAATTAATGGGAAATATGCCAGGAAATAAGAGGAAATGAAAGGGAAATGTTAGAAGAAATGAGGGGAAATTAAAGGAAAATGTGTCAGGGAATGAAAGGAAATTAAAGGGAAATGTGCCAGGAAGTGAAGGGAAATT